>NW_027120907.1:0-7105 GCF_030686945.1 Centruroides vittatus
TTAAGCTGATGACAAAGTTAAAACTTTTCAATAAACACCTAATAGTAATGTGATCGATAGTATTAAGTTAAAGTTGCTTTTTACATACATTTATTGATCAGCAACAATTTATAAATTAAAGCCACATTTTTTCAGTTCTTAATTTCATAATAATAATTTAATGCAATAATTAAAGTACATTAATTAAACACCATTTAAATACATCAGTAAAGCTGTTGAAATAAATTACAAACATAACTAATTATAGTGCACTTTAATATTGTGTGATTAATAAAAAATGCGAGTAACGATAAAGTTGTAAATGTAGTTTTGTCAGATGATATTTAATAGTCGTAATTTTTATTCATTTTACAATAAAATATTAAAGTGTATGTTCTGACACACATAAACAAAGCCTTTTCAATGTTTGAGATACTAAAACAAAAACATTTTTCGTATTATATATTCAAGTCAAAAGCTATTCACAGTGCTAAAACTCAGTAATGTAGTAGAAATATCAATAATATAAAACATTCTATCGAATTAGGTAAGCGCTAAAGATTATTATTCGTGCTCTTATTTCTTAAGCATTATGGGCTATTATCATTTGAAGATGTATCAAATCGCTAGGTGTTACGATATCTCAAATATTCAATTTTCAAATAGCATTACGATTTTTCTATCATAGCGAACCAAATGATGCAATTCGGTGCGATATGTGAAAGCTGTGTGCCTTCCGGGAGGACTTTTTATTATAAACTGGCCCCTATTCAGGATTCAAACACGTGAAGAAAACCCGGAAAACTTCACGCGGCCAGTTGATTAATCAAGTACACAATTAGTGTTAATTACCACTGTTTAGTGGTTTCGTCCACGCAGATTTTTGTAGATTATAATGAAAAACAACTGTCAGTTATTTTCAATTGCATTTTCAAGTGGCAATTGTTTCCAAAACTACAATAACATAATGCCGGGAGATGTACCCACAGTGTTATTTTTCTCTGCATATCATGAAAAGCTTCGAAAATGTTTACAAAAAAATCGGTTGACAATTCCCCTCGAATCAAACTTTCAAATCATTTTTCATCTCAATTATAAGTTAAAATATTAAAATCTAAGTTTATACAATTGTTAATTTTTTAATAATATTTCAATGTATATAGGCTATATTCTGCACACACACAGAACATATTTAAAAGGTACAATTATTATTTTTCAAGTAAACTTCAATATCTGTTTATCTTGTTTTTTTTTTTTTATTCTAATGAAACCGTGTTTTAATTTACGCTGTTTTATATTGACACAATGGAGTGACGTTTTTCAAAACACTTGGCATATTATTCAATCTGTATTATCAAAAAAGCGTATATTGATATGGTAATTTTACTGTGTATGAATATTGGTCTAAATTTGTATGTCAATGTATATGCAAATCAGCTGACACGTTTGTACTGTTGAATTTAATGCACGTGTGATTCGTATAAAAAAATCATTTAATCTGTGGAAAATAATTAAATTATTATATTTCTATCAGTAAAGATTCAAACTATTACAGCATATCCTGCCGGCATATTGCTTATATCACAAATAAATTTGTGAAATTAGTAATAAAATTTCTAATATTAAATATAGGGTTTATAATTTGAAGTTAGTACAGGTATTTAAAAATATACGAGTAATTACATCGTAAGAGACATTTTAAAATTTATGGACATTTTCAAAATGCGCAATCATATGTATAATTTAACTATCGATTACTGTAAATTAATGCTTGACATTTCTTACTAATTAGTGTTTGCTAAACTTTAAAACTGCAGTAAATTCCTGGATAATTTGCAACAGGGTCTTTTGTTTCTAGGCAACACGTTCTCTTCGGTTAGTCTGTAAAGTGATTCGTTATAACATTCTTTGACGTCACACAATCTCTTCTCCGCATTCTGTTCTGTATTAACCAATCGGAATTCGTACCTGGCATTTACGCATCCATTTGCGATAGCCGATGCATATCATAAGCGAAATTTGGAATTACTCTAACTACATCTGCAATAAAATTCACTAGCAGAAAAATTTCTCAAACGGTTTACACGTATTTGAACTACAGAGACATATCTACGGAAGTAAACAGATTTGTAATCTCTCATACGAAACAGCATGCTATCAGTTAATTTGTAAAACGAATAAAGACAATTACTTAAAACAATGTCATTTGAACACAAGCAGATATGTTTGAGTTATATTTTAGTTCCAATTCTAAATTCTGCTAAAGTTTACGGATTGGATTTCTGTATTCGATGTAAGTGCATGTCGATCGAAAGAAATGTGAAGAAGCACAGTTATCTTATGACATTGTTCACAATATACAGTGGAATCATCGAGGTATTTTTGTGGATAATGGCATTACTCCACTTAATAAGATTATACGACATGAATTTATATGCTTTACGTGTAATTCATATGTACAACGATTATGCCTTACCAGCAGCAGCTGCAATCGCATTTCTATTCATTTATGTATCCGCTCAGTTTTGTATTCTGAAGAGGAGCGAGATTTCACTTCATTGCATAAATAGTAGTTACGAAGACGAATGGAAAATCACCGAGCAGATGAAAATATATTTGATTATTAGTCTTTCTGGTTTATTCTTCATATCCATATTGCTTAACGTAACGGCCGCAATTGGCTATTATATAGCGATAAAAACACTAAACGGTACAGACATGGAAGCCTTCATTTGTGTCTTCATTTATACAGTTTGGTTATTGTGTGTTGCTGGACAGATTATATCGATCCTGTTAATATGCACGACATTGTTGGTCATTTTGGGCAAACGATTTACGAATCTGTCCATAGATCTATTGAAATTAAATATACAAAACTTTGTTTTATTAAAGTCGAGTGTAAGAAAAGGTACAATTAACGCGATAATGTGGAAACATCAAGAACTTTGGGAGTTCGTCGGAATGATAAACGAAATATGGAATATTCTCATACCATTTATGTACACTCATTTTCTATATGCTACGTGTTTTGTTTTGTATGCCACATTATTTGTGAATATGGAAATGATTCTGAAGGTTTCTTTTGCACTTATTTCTCTCGTATTTCTTGTGGGATTTATTTTAGCAAGTTGGGCATTATCTTTCTATACCTCACTGGTAAGTAAAGAAGACTCGTTCGTTATCGATATTATATAATTTATAAATTAAATCGTAACGATTACAATCTTTTTTAATTGAACTTATTTTGCCGTTTTCTGAGAGAAATACTAAAACCATTTAGCTTTTTCTCAATTTCTTAACTGTGACATGAGGCAAACGTAGTCGTTATATAGCATTATTCGGTACATTGCTTTAATATAGAAGTATTTATATATTGGTGGAGTTGTAATATGTTTTATTTATTTATGTTATTTATTTAAACATACTGGAAAGAACCCCGATGATGCGGGGAATGAATACGACTAAATCGTTACATATATATTGTAAACCAATATAATATTACAAATTATAAGTTATTACAGAGAAAAAAAGCTAAAATATACATAAATAAAACAAACAAGTTATACAAAGCGATACTAAGAAATATTTAAACAAAACCATTATACACTCAAACCTGTTTTGTGTGCGGTTTTTTTTGTGCGGTCTTTTTTGTTCGATTTGTTATACGTGCAATGTGTTTTGTGCAATTATTTTTGTGCAGTATACCAATTTGATTGAAATTAATATACCGCACACAGAAAATCACACAAAACAAATCGCACAAATAAAAAATCGCACAAAAATAGACCGCATAAAAACAGGTTTGAGTGTATAAAGCAAAAAATAAAAATAACAAAATTGCAAAATTAACAAAATTGCGGGGAAAACTATCTAAACTAAAACAAAACAACATTATATAAAGAAATTGATTACACCCATCTATAAGAAAAAAAAAAGATTAAGTTATGACGTCAGTCAATGGATAGTGTCCCGAAGATTCTTAGCTACGAGCACGCTTTAAGGAAGAAAGCAAATGCCACCTTTGGGTATAATCAAATACTCCAATATGCAAAACCAAACAAAATGTACACCACCGTCCGTACAAAGGATAATGAAAGAAAATAAGTCAACGTAAGATTACCTGAAGATCAACTTTACCTTCTGAACAAAACTAATTAAATTAAAATTACGTGAATTACCAACAAGGCCCAGAAAATTCTCAAACGAAATATTAGGGATACCAAAAATGCTTTTACGAATTTTTTTTTTAAATTTGCACACCTAGCTATCACGTGAAAAGAATCCAATAGCTGATCACCTTGACAATATATGCAAATTTCTCTATGATGATTCTGCAAAAAATAAAGGGAGTTACATCTGATTTGCATTACCTTAGAGCTAATATTGAGGGAGAAATTGTTATTATAAAGCGAACAGTGAAAAAAAATTTTGTTTAAATGCTTATACCAGACATTATAAGAACTAACATTAATACGTCGATTCAAATCAGAAATAAAATTATCAAAATAATTTAATTTCAACGTAGACAGCAGTAATGATTATTTAGTAATTCACTAAAATTAATACCATTATTAGCACAAATTTTCCTTAAACTTTTAGACCACAGAAAGTCACTCTTATTTAACACTTAACTTAAGCACCTTCTACTCCATCGCTTTTCATCCAATACAGTTGTCCTAAAGATCCATTCAAACACTTATTTAATATTGTATAAGACAAAGGTAATAGCGAACACTCCATAAAGATCAGATATCTTGGGGTACAACGAGACAAACCATATAACTTTTTAATAGAATTAGCCAAGACCTGATCTGACTCGTCAGATTGATATCCCCAAACCTCAGAGGCATATAACAAAGATGATGTGACAATTGAATTAAAAATCCTTAAACAATCATTGAAATTACGTAATTTATCCGATCTACACATCTAAATAACACTATCAGTTTTAATAAAAGCATTCCTTTTAGCAGTCTGAATATGGGATTTAAATTTTCCATTATACTTAAATATGACGTCGAGGTATTTATATTGGGAAACTACCTGTATTATATCGTTTCTAAATCATTTATCTAACTTAGCAAGTTTACCACCATTACGGAAGACAACAACTTTAGATTTCATAAGATTCAAGCACATATTATTTTCTAATAAATATTTATTTAAAATGTTGATAAATCCTTGTAAACCTCTAACAGAGCCTGCAATCAAAACTATATCATCTGCATAAGCCAAAATTTTAATACTAATGCCGTTCACCTCTATACCTTCATAGTCAGAGTTAGTTATTTGTTCGACTAAATCATTTAAACATACACTAAACAACACAGGACTTAAAACGCAGCCCTGTCTAACCCCAGTAGCAGTGAAGAAAGACTTAAAACAGAGACGGCCCCATTTAATCTTAACTTTAGACTCTTTATATAATTCTGTAAGCAAAGAAACAAATTTAAAACTTATACCATATTTTAAGAGATTTTTCCACATTAAATTCCTATCTACGGTATCAAAAGCTGAAGACAAATCAACAAACAATGCATAAACCTTTCGCCTTTTTCTCATTAACGTCTTGGTAATAAGAATATGTAAAATAAAGACATTGTATAGCGTAGAATATTTTCCACGAAAACCAGCCTGATTCTCAAATTAAACGTCGTTTAAATTTACCCAAGTAACCAATTTATGATACAATATACTACAGAAAATCTTTGAAACACAGTTCAACAGACAAATTCGTCTATAATTATTAGGAATCGATTTAGAGTTATTTTGGTTAGTATGCACCTAGGTAGTCCAAAGTGGCAGCGTTTCTGTAAGGTTAAATTCGATTAGATTAACTATATTTTTAGTAGACGTTTCCTTCTTTTTTTGGTTTGTTCAATAACTACCGTGAATCAATAACTAGTGACGTTTAACACACGGCGGCCTGCCGGCGGCTCCCCTTCAAGAGGTCAGTCCGGAGCACGAACAGTCGGAAGCGCGGCCATAGCGCCGCCATCTTGGACTATCTAGGTGCATATTAACCGCCATTTTTATATACCAGACATAGAATAGCACTATCCCAATCTTTCGGGACTATTCCCAATCTCAAGATTCTATCAAAACTTCTGAGTAATATCGGAAAAACAGATTCTATCCTCCAAAATTCAGAAGGTATACCATCAACCCCAGGCGCAGAGCCAACTTTGACTTTACCTAAAACATAGCTCAACTCAGAGTGCTGAATGTCTGCATCCAAAATTTCATCAGACCAAATTAAACACTCATTGAAGACAGACAAATCTACAATACAAGGAAGTGAAGAACCATATAAAGTATAAAAATATGCAAACCACTCCTCCAAAGAAATGTTCACTCTATTCTTATAATTTCTAATTTTACACAAATTCCAGAACCATTTATTATTTTTACGGATTATACCCGAATTCAGAACCGTATACAAAACGTTTTTTTAGCTAAACAGATTTTCTTCACCAAACCACGAAATAATACAAATAATTTACGATACGATTCCAAACCATTTTTCTTAGAAGCTCTCCAAGCTCTGTTTCTATTAAGGATCATTAGGCGACAATTCAAATCAAACCAATTATTAAAATTTATGTGATCCTTAGGTTTAAAATTCATATTATGGGAATTAGCTATTTCGACAATTAATTTACTAACAATTGATAAAGAAACAACATCACATTCTAACAAATATTTCTCATAATCGGGTAAAAATCTGTTCATAGTTTCACAATTTTAAAAAATTCTTTCATAAAAACTGGCTTTATTATTCACCTTAGGTTAAGCAGGATTGTCCAAACATAATACAATAGGAAAATGATCCGATAAACAACAATCATAAACAAAAAGAAATTTTACACAACCCCACACACAAGAGATTGTTAGACCGAAATCAATGACCGAAGAACCCAAGCCAGAAACAAATGTATATTCTCCAGCTTCATCACCAGACATTCTACCATTTCATATCATTAAATTCTTATCTACACAAAATTGAAGTATTTTTTGACCTCTGCTATTCACTACAGCATCTCTAAATGTCCTGCTGCTTTCAGCAAAATCAATACCGCAAGCATCACCGATGTAATCAGGGATAACAAAACCATTTTTTTTTTTA
>NW_027120908.1:0-10916 GCF_030686945.1 Centruroides vittatus
TAAAGCTGATGACCAAGTTAAAACTTCTCAATGTAATGCTCTATATTACCCTGTAAAAAACTGGTAGTTAATAGCGGGTTTATGTCTGTATTGGCCTAAAAGCAATAAATGACGTCTTAGTTTTTCAAATATTATTTTTTCACAATAATAATTGAATATAATTCTGAATATCATTTTGAATTTTTATTAACAAACAAGTTGTAGTAATATTCAAATATTCTAAATAATTTTAGACCATCGTGGATTCTGCCAAGACCAGAATGGCCCCGTCTGCAGTTGTGAAGGGCAAAAACATGTCAAGGTTAGATGACTCCCGAAAATTTATGTGGGGTGTCCACCTACTCAGATTCGATCTCGGGTATTTAATACTTTTAAAAAAATTGGCTGATGGCGTAATTTCCTTGGCTATCCAACTGGCATCAGCGTATAATCAGAAAACCTCAGATGGCGGAAAATTCAGCAAAGCGGTCATCCTTCTGACTTTAATCCGACGATGCAGCCTATTTCAAATCCTGTCAGCTATTCGAAGTGTCTTTAACTGTGTTAGGTGTTGCGTTCGAAAATATTAAAAAAAGAAGTATGCTGAAAATTCTGAACATGGTGAGCCTTTGACAGCTTTTTCATAGGCTAATGTGGCAGTGGTTTTAAAGCTTTTAAGTGGCAATTTTGAATAATCGGACGATTCTGTCTGGATCCGTAATGTTTAGGCAATAAATGTCTTTAGGATCATATACTAGATTTATTTCAGTATGTAATAAAACAAAAACGTACATATGTATAATTAAATGCCTTTACTTATTTTTACTATTTACCAGTAATTTTTTCTGACTTATGGAGGCTAAAAAATTCCAAGACTTTAATCCAATTATTTAACAGAAAATGAAAGCTGGTGTTAAAACAAGTAAAAGCAAAACAGGTCAGCATTGAGAGAAATGTGGAGAGAATTATATTTTCGTGTATTGGTTAAGAGTAAAAATAAGTAAACACTGATTATCTGACTCCGTTGTTTTTTAAAATAATTTTTTTATTTATAAATGTATTTTATTTAAATTTTATGAATAATAACTAATTTTATTATGTATGACAATCTTCAATAAAGACGTGAGAAACAAAATATAGATTTAGATGCGTAGAAACAATAGGTGTCACACACGACCAAAATTAAAAGTAACACTAGGAAATCAAGTTTTAGAAGATTTGTGTGTAATAAGGAAATAAATACAAATATCGCGTATATGAAAAAATTGACCAAAGAAGTGTTTGAGATCGGTTACAACTCTACGAAGAATCCTGGTACAGTAGCCAAGACACAGATTTTTGAGTCTGAAAAAATATTTTATTAAAACGAAGTGTGTTTACTTGTCCGTTTTTGGTTACAATTAGGGTAAAAGTCACACAGAAAAGAACCGCAATTTTTAAATAACTCATTTAACTGTGAATCCAGTTTTAAGTATCCGGTAAACACCTAATAGTAATGTGATCGATAGTATTAAGTTAAAGTTTCTGTTTTCATACCTTTATTGATCAGCAACAGTTTATAAATTAAAGCCACATTTTTTTAGTTTTTAATTTTATAATAATAATTTAATTAATTAAACACCATTCAAATACATCAGTAAAGCTGTTGAAATAAATTAGAAACATAACTAATTATAGTGCACTTTAATATTGCGTGATTAAGAAAACAGTGCGAGTAACCATTAAGTTGTAAATGTAGTTTTGTCAGATGATATTTAATAGTCGTAATTTTTATTCTTTTTACAATAAAATATTAAAGTGTATGTTCTGACACACATAAACAAAGCCTTCTCAATGTTTGAGGTACTAAAACAAAAACATTTTTCGTATTATATATCAAGTTAAAAGCTATTCACAGTGCTAAAACTCAATAATGTAGTAGAATATCAATAATATAAAACATTCTATCGCATTAGGTAAGCGCTAAAGATTATTATTCGTGCTCTTATTTCTTAAGCATTATGCTATTATTATTTGAAGATGTATCAAATCGCTAGGTGTTACGATATCTCAAATATTCAATTTCAAATAGCGTTACTTCATATTCTATTTTTCTATCATAATAAACAAAATAATGTAATTCGGTGCGATATGTGAAAGCTCTGTGCCTTCCGGGAAAACTTTCTATTATAAACTGGCCCCTATTCAGGATTCAAACACGTGAAGAAAACCCGGAAAACTTCACGCGGCCAGCTGATTAATCAAGTACACAATTAGTGCTAATTACCACTGTTTAGTGGTTTCGTCCACGCAGATTTTTATAGATTGTAATGAAAAACAACTGTCGGTTATTTTCAATTGCAGTTACAAGTGGCAATTATTTCCAAATATACAACAACATAATGCCGGAAGATGTACCCACAGTGTTATTTTTCTCTGCTTATCATAAAAAGCTTCGAAAATATTTACAAAAACTTTGGTTGATAATTCCTCTCAAATCATTTTTCATCTCAATTAGAGGTTAAAATATTAAAATCTAAGTTTATACAAAAGATTGGTATATTGACAATTGTTAAATTTCTATTTATATTTCAATGTGGTTAATGTTACCTTAGGATCCAAAATGGCGACCAGGGAAAATTTTCCCTACGTTGGAGACTGCGACGGGGAAGAATTTTTCCCCCCATTCAAGATGGTCGCGGTTCCGGCCGCCATCTTGAATTTCTCTGCAGACTCCGCGGATTTTTTCACCGAAATAAACAATAAAAAACAACAAAAAGAGGAGTTTTTTACTCACTTTTCGATTGTTCGATATTCTGAGTATAATCTCCTGTTTGGGGGTCGACGAAATTTTTCGAATCGTTGACAGTTCTATGTTCGACCACTACTCCTTTTATGTCGTCAATATGCATATATCCTTTCCATTCGTCCGTTATTATCGTACTGCCGGAATTCACGTATTTATAAACGATCCGATTCACAGTGTTTTCTGATCTGTCGTTCACCTGACATATGAAGCAATTCTTATCTTCATCGCAATGAATGCAAACGGACTCGGTCGGCTGTATGCCTAATATTACAGCAAATTTCGATGCGTTATCAATACGGAGTGGCAAACCTAGCTCCGAAAAGTCGTCTTCCATCAACTTGTAGAAATCACGGGAAGTGCATCTCGACCAAAATTCGTCGTTGCAACTCAAATCGGCAAAACTAGTCATTATCGAACAATTGGCAATAAACTAAACGAGGGGAGGTAAGGATAGAGAAGAAGCACGCTTTTTCTTTAATTTCTGATTACTTGGTTCTCTAACTTTTAGGATTAAATTGTTATAAAAGAAATAACAGTACTTATTTATACTGGAGGAAATAATAATAATAAATATTCAACGATAGCAATTTGTGTGCGAATGAAATATCGTTACGAAAAAAAAACACAGCAATTAATCCAATACGCAATTCGTCGCAACACAGCAGTAAACGATTCCGACTGGAAACTAGTCGATTTGCATAAAATTGCCCAGAAATGACCAGAAATCACGTCGCAGATCATGCATTTGCATATTCGTTCGTAACACACCTACGAATTTCTCGCCGATTTTACTCTTGCACGACGTCACGAAAAGGCTCTCTCTACCGTCGTAAATTTACACACTACCGTCTCCGTTTCGAGGTTACAGGATACTCGGCAACGTCGAACGCAGGGTAGAAACCGAACGGGGAAAAATTCCCCACGTCGTCGACGTCGAGACTCTAAGGAAAAATTTTTTCCCTGTCGCAGTCTCCGAAGTAGGGAAAAATTTCCCTGGTCGCCATTTTGGATCCTAAGGTAACATTAACCTTCAATGTATATAGGCTATATTCTGCACTATATGTTTTTTTTTTTTTTTTTTTTTTTTTTTTTTTGCTGTGTTATTTTCCTGTTGTTTTCATGCTCTTAAGAGGTACTCTTCTGTATCTTACTGCTGTAACATAATTTAACCCTTATGTTTGTACTACCTCCCATGTGTTTTCGCGTTTGGCAAATCTTGCCGTCCTTCTACTATTGTAATCCTAATTACTGTCGGTTCCTCCTATGTATATTGTGCTTGCTGTGTATCTTGTTTATGCTTGTCGCGCCATCTTGTTCATAGTTTTATATTTTACTCTGTTTTTATCCTTATACTCCTTTTGTATTCATGATATATTTTGTATTTTTGTTATTTTGATAAATGCAATGCAGGCGCCCTGAGCTCTCACCTGTACCCTGACCTTATCTTCATCCACTTCTCTTCACCACTCTCCCATCCTTCTTTCACCACCTTTCTTACCTCCAGGTCGTACCTCTGAGTGAAACCTGGAGTCCCCCTTTTCCAATTATTATTATTATTATTATTATTATATTCTGCACTCACACGGAACATATTTAAAAGGTACAGTTATTATTTAACCTTGTTTTAATTTACGCTGTTTTATACTGAAACAATGGAGTCACGTTTTTCAAAACACTTGGCATATTATTCAATCCGTATTATCAAAAACGCGTATATTGATATGGTAATTTTACTGTGTATTAATATTGGTCTAAACTTGTATGTCAATGTATATGCAAATCAGCTGACAGGTTTGTACTGTTGAATTTAATGCACGTGTGATTCGTATAAAAAAGATACAATAGTTATATTGCAAATTCAGTTGGTGAATCCGGATATAAACTAAACTAAAGGTAAACATTGTTCCTAAAAAAACGTTTTTGAATTTGTTTTCTATGTTTGCACTTATAAAATATAAGACTTATAACTTAACAATGTTTCAGACAGTAACTTCATAAGTCTTAAGACTTATAAATTCGTCTTGTCTAAAAGCTGTGTCATCAAGGTCGTCATCTGTCAACCTGCTCATCTTTTTACTCGATCTATGGAAGCGGTACATCACGTCTGTCTATATGTTTCTGACCTGTGCTTTTAAGGTAAGTTGTATAAATATGTATAAATTTTCTTATGTTCAATTTTAATGTTTAGTTAAATAAAGAGGGGCGAATGCCCGAAATGTGACCTGTAATTGGCGTCCTAACTAAATAAAGAGATAAAAAGTATGCCAAGTGTTTTGATGAACGTCACTCCATTGTGTCGATATAAAATAGCATAAATTAAAACACGGTTTCATTGGTATAAAAATCTGTTTATCTATAAAATAAAACATAATCTATAGTTTTCCGCTTCATAAGCAAAATGTTTGGCATCTTTCCTCGATCCACTCTATATTTCACTTAAACATTGTATTTTCTTGTTTTCTAATGTATTAAAATAAATATTCTAATTTTTATCGATAGAAATTAGAATATTCGTGTCTAGAGAGAAAACAACTTTGTTTACAAACATTCTCTACCGTTACGCGATTACTCGCCACAACTTACAATGCAAATAGAGCTTACACTGTTATTATAAGCTTCAATTCACCACTAATTACAGATCTAAACGTTAAGTATAATATCACTAAGCGAACGACGAACATCAGCCAAATATTAGGCAAAAAGAAACAGAAACAAAACCATACGCGTCATTATCTTGCATGTAATCGAATATTGCGACAGTTAAACCGATACATCGGTATTTACATTTTTAATCAAGTGCAGTAATAAACATAAAGTTTTTCTATAACTTTCAATTATACATATAGACAAGAACTTTGAGAACTTATCTGCTATTGTGCACTTAATTAATGAATGGACGAGAAATTAGAGACAGACTTTACAACACAGCGTTTTTTCTGTTCCGTAACCCCAGTTACTTCTATCAATGTTGTAAATATCGAATGTAACGCTTTTATTACCTGAAATGAAATAAACTCGACGGTATTAATAATTGCTTAAGAGTGAATATAGAATGACTTTTACCTTTATGACAAAGTCTTTTTTCACATAGAAAAACCCTCCGACCGATAATCCCAAAGGATACTTCGTAAACCTCTTGACAAAGGAAGTCAACTGCAAAACATTACACTTTAATTACGATATGAATTTTTGAATATTATGTAACAATTACGCTATCTGGCATTATATAGTTCGGTAAAAAATAAACATTTTACAAAATTCATATTATTTACCAGCATTTGTCACAGCAAAATCTAGCGATATTATTGTGAATTATTCAATTCAAACAGTGTTTAATATGTTGGAAAATATTTTCAATATAAATTGTGATTTCGTATAGAAAACTGTACACTGTATTATTATTTACGTTACAGTAAATGTAACGCGCTATCAAGAATAACTTGAATATGGAAATATCCTAAAATTCGAAAGCGCTTCGCAGGACGTGATTGTAGTAACTTTGTTTATTATTAATTGAACAGAAACCAATTTTTTTTAGTGTTTGGAATAACATACAATATTAACGGCATTCCGTACACAGGGAAAATAACAGTAATACACCAAAACAATATTTGCTAAAACAATTATTCACATGTTGTACAGTAGACCAATGCATGAGTCACCAATACACAGGGAACATAACACAGGGAAAATAACAGTAATACACCAAAACAATATTTGCTAAAACAATTATTCACATGTTGTAAGTAGACCAATGCATGAGTTGGGACATCACAAATCAGTCAATCAGCCCGGCACACGGGCTGTGATTGACTCATGCATTTAAGTGACTCGTACAACACAAATTCATATAACACGAAACGTATCTACCTTGATATAGGGGGCTCTACTGAAATACATAACAATTCACATTTTTATATTCAAGCCTAAAAAGGCTTTTAAAAATAAAGGTAAGACGACTCGAATAAATAATTTTCTCAGCAAGCATTAGGTGTAGTTCAGTTGTATCAACATACAACTGACTACACCTTAATCTTAATCATTAATTGTACAAATTTGCAAGCTCAATCTGAATACCCACAATGAATTATTCTGAATATGCAGCAAGATTGAAATTTTTTATATAGCCCACAAAATTCGAAAGAAAATAAAAAATGTAAAAAAATACCTGAAGTTTGAAAGTCAATGGCAGATCTGCTGGTGAAAGTCTCTCGATTGACACGAAGTTATCGTAGATCTGAAATTAAAATAGTGAATTATTTTAAAGCGAAAAATACAAAAAAATATGAAACGTACAAGCCGTTTTGTTTAATTTTTGAATACAGTCAAACCTGTTTTTATGCGGTTTTTTGTGCGATTTTTTTATTTGTGCGATCTTTTTAATGCGAGTTTTTATTTGTGCGGTTTTTTTGTGCGATTTTTTATTTGTGCGGTATAGTTGGCGTCTGGTCTCGTGCGATTTGTCATGTCTCACGTTGACTTATTATAGCTAAATAAACTTATTATAGCATAAATGAACTTATTATAGTAATATTATTGCATGAATATGCGAAAAATGAAATAATTTATTTTTTAAGTCAACAAAACACCATCTGGACAAAAATATGTAAAACAGACGATAGACGAGACGATGCAGTCAAGTGCTGACATCTGTTGTCAATAAATTCTATTTCGTACGGTTTTGAGTTATTTTCTGTGAGACTTTTTTTATGCGGTCCCTATTAACCGCATTAAAAAATATTTTTTTAATTGTGTTGCGAAAACTATTTTTTATAGCCACTCGTGAAGTTTCGTGCGATTTTTTTAATGCGTTTTTCTATGCGGTCCCTATCCACCGCATAAAAACAGGTTTGACTGTATATTGTTTTCAATTGTGATATATTGTATTTAGTTAATAACAATTCAAACTGCTGAAATTACAGTACAATGCACTAAAATCTATATACCAGAAGTATAGTTAAATAAGTCTTAATTTAAGTTTGTTAATATTAAGTGAGGTGTGAAGAGCAATATACGTGTATTGTGGTAAATATGACTGTGTCTTATACGCATTATAGAAATTCAAGTACTAAATATGTAATAGCACCAAATTTTTAAAAACATTTGGTAATATATTGGTAATTATTTATTTAAAATTTGTTAGAACAAAATTTTCAAATGTTACGTATGTTATAAATTAAACAAATTATAATTTTCAAACGAATTTTTTTTCACAAAGAACATTATTTACTTACTGATGAGGTAGCGATAGAAAGAGCCCAACTGAATACAATCATTCCAGTAGTGAACCCCGAGGAAAGAATTACCGTTGTTATTTTCAAAGTAGTTTCCATATGAACAAACAATGCTTCATACGATAGAAAGCAGGCTAAATAGAGATAAAAGGTGTAATTGAGACATATGATTTCGCCCATCACTTTATTTATTTCGTAGAGGCATAGCCAAACTTCAACGTGTTTTTGGATGATGCTTTCCAATTTCTGTCGCAAGAACCATTGTTTAATATTCAACTCAGCTATTTCTTCAGACATTTTATCGAATCTTTTCTGTAGAATATAAAGCGTGAATCCGGCTGTGGCCAAGACTGCGTCAATATGTCCAATGGTGTACAGATAACGCAAGCCAAATAGAACAGCGACAAGGAACGCTTCGGCATCCGTTCCGTTCTGCTTTTTTATTTCCGTGTATAATATTATTCCCGCAACCACACTTCCTACTATGGCTGCGATAATCATAATCAGCAAAAGTAAGAGACAAAATTTTTCTATTTTATCAAATTCTTTTTGTTCCCCTTTGTACGAACTTAACAGACAATGAAGAGATATTTGTCGCCTCTTTAAAATGCTGTATTGGATTGACAGATAACTCGATACTAATACATTTACTATCGATTCCTTGAAAGCATCTTCTCCGTACATATTGTTAACTCGTAAACCGTAAATGTTTCCGTCAATTAACCTTATCAAGAACAGAATATTGACCAACCAGAGAAAGAACTCTACGAAATGGGTGTAGATTCGAAACAGCCGAGAAGATGCAAAGTGTCCCTTCTGATCAGTGTCGTTCGAAACACATGAACACGGTTTCATCACGTACAATCCAAACGCTGAAATAGAGTTCATGTAAGGAGCCAAGAAATAAGCGAGACACACCATTTTGTCAAAAGAGAATGGCTTATATACGAATAAAGAGTCAAAATGTCTGCTTGTAATAAATAATACAGTTCATTGTGCATTTATGACTATATTTCGATCAAATTTAAAGGACGTGCAACAACGATATTGAATGTTACTGCAAAGAAGTTCCCTCAGAGAACGAATAATTAGAGCAGACAATAACCAATGACAATAGAAAATTCGCATTTAGAAACTCTACTTGTGCTTGCAGTCGTAAAATTTAATTTCGAGCATTGAGGATTTTGTTATAATTTCAGAGATTTAATATAGATTTACCATTCAAGTAGGTTTATGCACGCGCACCAGTAAATAAGTTATTACATTTATAACATGTCTGGCTGTTCAATACTTAAATAATTGATTAATTTTATATAATCTTGACAGATGAATAGAATAGATCGTAATATTATTTTATAATTAATTATTAATTTGCTGCATCTGATTTAGCTCATAAAATTGAAATAAACAAAAAGTTTTCAATAACGTAGTTTTTGATTCATGTTTTTTTTTCTTATATAAATGTATATTAATAGATGAAAAAATATAAATTTTCATTGTCTAAATTAAATTTATATTCATGTTAGAAATAATAATAAATGGAAGTATCCTTAAAATACTATAAATTGTTAAAACACTGTAAAAGATTCTTTAAGTTGACAGTATAATATGGCTTATGTTTCGATGAATAATTCACTCTGTAATTGCAATAAATTTATTCTCTTTAATTTTCCGAATCAAAATGATATTACACTGAATTGTAGTTGTTATCTGGGAGATCAAATCTTAGCTCTTCGAGTAAGATAACGTGTGTTTACTTTACACGAAAATACACCTGTCGTAACATGCTTTTGACGTTTGGTTTAAATCAGTTTGAAACGCGAGTTTTTCTGAATTTCTAATTGGACCGAGAATTTTGGAGATAATTCTTCACCTGAAATATCTCGGACCATAGACGATGTTTTAAAATTTCGGCTTCGTGACAACATCGGCTTTGCCACTTGTACACAGAGTCTTGCAAAATGATAAATGATAATGAAATAATGACATTAAAATTATTGTAAACAAATAGTACATAGGGAAATTACAAAACGTGGATTAATTTGTAATTAATATTAATTATGAATTGCATAACGAAAAGATATATCTTATACGTAAGTTGTAATTTTCCATATTTACTAAAGTAGTCGTATTTAATCTGACTTATTAAATTAATTGTTTAAATAAACAGTAACAGAAAATTAAAGGCAGCAATAAATTTTGTGATCAAACAATAAAGAGAATTGAAAGCAAAATTTATTGCTAGTTCGTATTTAAACTGATAAACGTATTGTGATTGGAATGCATTTACAGAAGTCTTGGAATATTTCCAATTTACGTAACACTCGCATCTCTTGAGCAACATTAAACTAATTAACTTCAATGTGAACAGTGCCTTAATAGAATAGAAATAATGCGTATTTTAATTATAATTTATGATTATACGACTTATTGTATAAAGAATATTGTAATAAGAAATAAAATATAATTGACAATAACTAAAGTATTTAAAATTCGCTTGCTTATCCAGCGATTCTAAAGAATTTTAAAAAATCCAGCAACGACTTGCGTAAATTTCCCTATTGTTATGAAATTTTGTTGTAAAAACTGTCTATATTTGTAATTATTATAAAAGAGCAGAAGGCTTAATTTTCAAACAAGAGATAAGTTTTATAAAGAAAACAATCAATGAAACAAGAAGTGAAATCGTCAGTAAGTCTCATCTCACTTGAAACGTGACACCAGATGTTGCCTCTTTTTCCCCGTCCCTCGACATTTCACAACAAAAATTTAATGGAACCAATGGCCTTGATATACAAGTCACCATGCCGAAATTTCGTTCCTTAATCTTTACCCCATAGCAAGATAATAAACAAAATAAACGCCAAAACACACACTCACACATCCACGAAATTTTTCCGCATTTTTTTTTTTTC
>NW_027120909.1:0-5359 GCF_030686945.1 Centruroides vittatus
ACATCGAAAATTTAAAACTCGAGTTTTTTGTTTTTGCTGATACTTTTCGTAATATTTTAAAAATTTACTAATCCAGATTCATAATTTTGGTATTTGCTAGTTCAAAACAACAACCCGCGTTAAATTGTATTAAGGTATTTATTTTATATATGTAAATTTTCATTGTAGACGCGATAGAACATCGAAAAATTTATACTCGAGTTTTTAATTTTTTCTGATACTGTTCGTAATATTTTGAAAACTTACTAATCCAGCACAATAGTTATAATTTAGTTGAGTTCAAAACAACACTCTGTGTCAAACCTTACCGAGGTATTAATTCTGTATATGTAAATTTTTTACGTAAACACGATAAAACATCGATAAGTTGAAACACAAGATTTTTGAACTTTTCTGATACTTCTTGAAATATTTCGAGTCAATGCAACTTAATGCAAGACGGTTCAAGTCGATGCAAGTTGATGCAATTCGATGCAGGTCGGTGCTAATCAATGCAAGTCGGTGCAAGTTAATGCAAGTCAATGCAAGTCAATGCAAACCATTGCAAGTCTGTGCAAGTCGATGCAAGTCGGTGCAAGGCAGTGCAATACTATGCAAATCGATGCAAGTCGGTACAAGTCTGTGCGAATCGGTGCAAGTTTATGAAAATCGATGCAAATCAATGCAAGTCGGTGCAAGTTTATGCAAGTCAATGCAAGTCAGTGCAAATCTATGCAAGTCGATGCAAGTCAGTACAAGTTGAAACAAGTCGGTGCAAGTCCATACAAATTGGCGCAAGTCAATGCAAGTCGGTGCAAGTCGGTGCGAGTTTATGCAAGTCAATGCAAGTCGGTGCAAGTCCGTGCAAGTCAATGCATGTCTATGCAAATTAATGCCAGTCGGTGCAAGTCAATGCAATTTGGTGCAAGTCAGGACAAATCAATGCAAGTCAGTACAAATCAATGCAAGTCAAAGCAAGTTGGTGCAAGTTTCTGCAAGTCAATGCAAATCAATCCAAGTCAGTAAAAGTCGGTGCAAGTTGGTGCAAGTCAATGCAAGTTTCTGCAAGTCGATGCAAGTCTATGGAAGTCGATGCAAGTCAGTGCAAATCGGTGCGAGTCTATGCAAGTTGATGCAAGTCAAAACAAGTTAATGCAAGTCAATGCAAGTTTGTGCAAGTCAATGCAAGTTTATGCAAAGCGATGCAAGTCAGGACAAATCGGTGCAAGTCGGTGCAAGTCAATGCAAGTCTATGCAAGTCGATGCAAGTCAATGCAAATCGGTGCAAGTCTATGCAAATCGATTCACGTCGGTTTAAGTAAATGCAAGTTGGTGCAAGTCGGTGCAAGTCAATGCATGTTGGTTCAAGTTAATGCAAGTCAGTGCAAGTTAATGCAAATCGATGCAAGTCGGTACAAGTCGGTGCAAGTTAATGCAAGTCGGTGCAAGTCATTGCAAATCGGTGCAAGTTCATGCAAATCGATGCAAATCAATGCAAGTCAGTGCAAGTCTATGCAAGTCGATGAAAGTCGGTGCAAGTCAATGCAAGTCTATGCAAGTCGATGCAAGTCAGTACAAGTTGGTGCAAGTCGATGCAAGTCTATACAAATTGGTGCAAGTTTATGGAAGTCGGTGCGAGTCTATGCAAGTTGATGCAAGTCAATGCAAGTTAGTACAAGTCGGTACAAGTCTGTGCAAGTTTATACAAATTGGTGCAAGTCGGTGCAAGTCATGCAAGACTATGCAAGTCGATGCAAGTCGGTTTAAGTAAATGCAAGTTAATGCGAGTCGGTGCAAGTCAATGCATGTCAATTCAAGTTAATGCATGTCAATGCAAGTTAATGCATGTCAATGCAAGTTAATGCAAATCGGTGCAAGTTAATGCAAGTCGGTACAAGTCAGTGCAAGTCAATGCAAGTCAATGCAAGTAGGTGCAAAAATATGCAAGTCAATGCAAGTTAATTCAAGTCAGTGCAAGTCAATGCAAGTCGGTGCAAATCAATGCAAGTCAATGCAAATCATTTAAAGTCAATGCAAGTTTTTGCAAGTCGATGCAAGTCTATGGGAGTTGATGCAAGTTGGTACAAGTTTGTGCAAGTCGGTGCAAGTCTATACAAATCAGTGCAAGTCAGTGCAAGTTGGTGCAAGTCGACTTTTTTTGATACTTCTTGTAATATTTCGAAATGTTACTAATCTTTTACTATAATTTTTTGTAGCTGAATTTTAGACAACACCCTGAATCAAATTTTACTAAAATATTTATTTTGTATATGTAAATTGTTTACGTAGACGCGATAGAACATTGAAAAATTTAAACTCTAGTATTCGACTTTTTCTGATACTTCTCGTAATATTTTGAAAACTTACAAATTTAGATCTATAATTTTGATAATTCTTGGTTTAGAACGACAACCTGCGTTAAACCTTAGCAAGGCATTTATTATATATATGTAAATTTTTATTGTAGACGCGATAGAACATCGAAAAGTTAAAACTCGAGTTTTTTGATATTTTCTGATATTTTTCGTAATATTTTGAAAACTTATTGACCCAGATTTATAATTTTGGTATCGTTAAATTTAGAACAACAAATTGCGTCGAACCCTTTTAAGGTATTTATTTTATATATGTAAATTTTCATTGTAGACGCGATAGAACATCGAAAAGTTAAAACTCGAGTTTCTTGACTTTTTTTGATACTTTTTGTAATATTTTGAAAACTTACTAATTTTCATTTATAAATTTGCTAAATCCTGGTTTAAAACAAAAATTCGCGTTAAACCTTACTATGGCATTTATTAAATATATGTAAATTTTCATTGTAGTCGCGATAGAACATCGAAATGTTTAAACTCGAGTTTTTTTATATTTTCCGATACTTATCGTAATATTTTGAAAACTTACTAATCCAGATTTATAATTTTTGTAATTTTTGGTTTAGTACAACAACCCGCGTTAAACCTATTTAAGGTGTTTATTTAATATATGTAAATTTTTACTGTAGACACGATAGAACATCGAAAATTTGAAACTCGAGTTTTTTGATTTTTTCCGATACTTTTCGTAATATAATAAAACCTTACTAATTCCCATCTATAATGTTTATAACTTCTGGTTTAAAACAACAACCCGCGTTAAATTTAACCAAAGTATATATTATATATATTTAAATTTTCATTGTAGACGCGATAGAACATACAAAAGTTGAAACTCGAGTTTTTTTACTTTTTCTGATACTTTTCGTAATATTTTGAAAACTTACATTCAGATCTATAATTTTATGTAATTTTTGGTTTAGAATAACAATCCGCGTTAAACCTAACCAAGGTATTTATTTTATATATGTAAATTTTAATTGTAGACGCGATAGAACATTTAAAAGTTGAAACTCGAGTCTTTTGACTTTTTCTGATACTTCTCGTAATATTTTGAAAACTTCCTAATTTCCATTTATAATTTTGCTAATTTCTGGTTTATATCAAAAACCCGCGTTAAACCTTACCAAGGCATTTATTAAATATATGTAAATTTTTATTGTAGTCGCGATAGAACATCGAAATGTTGAAACTCGAGTTTTTTGATATACTCTGATAGTTTTCGTAATATTTTGAAACTTATTGACCCAGATTTATAATTTTGGTATCGTTAAATTTAGAACAACAAATTGCGTCAAACTCTTTTAAGGTATTTATTTTATATATGTGAATTTTCATTGTAGACGCGATAGAACATCGAAAAGTTAAAACTCGAGTTTCTTGACTGTTTTTGATACTTCTCGTAATATTTTGAAAACTTACTAATTTCCATGTATAATTTTGAAAATTCCTGGTTTAAAACAAAAACCCGCGTTAAACCTTACCAAGGCATTTATTAAATATATGTAAATTTTCATTGTAGTCGCGATAGAACACCGAAAATTTGAAACTCGAGTTTTTTGATTTTTTTCGATACTTCTCATAATATTATATAAACTTACTAATTCCCATCTATAATTTTTATAACTTTTAGTTTAGAACAACAACTCGCGTTAAATTTAACCAAAGTATATATTATATATATCTAAATTTTCATCGTAGACGCGATAAAACATCGTAAAAGTTAAAATTGAGTTTTCTTACTTTTCCCGATACTTCTCGTAATATTTCATAAACTTACTAATCCAGATCTATAATTTTTGTATTTCTTGGTTTAGAAAAAAAAAATCGCGTTAAACCTTTCTAAGGAATTTATTATATATATCTAAATTTTCATCGTAGACGCGATAAAACATCGAAACGTTGAAACTCGAGTTTTTTTACTTTTCCCGATACTTCTCGTAATATTCTGAAAACTTATTAATCCAGATTTATAATTTTTGTATTTACTGGTTTAGAAGAACAACCCGCGTTAAACCTAACCAAGGTATTTATTTTATATATGTAAATTTTAATTGTAGACGCGATAGAACATTTAAAAGTTGAAACTCGAGTCTTTTGACTTTTTTTGATTCTTCTCGTAATATTTTAAAAACTTCCTAATTTTCATCTAAAATTTTGCTAATTCCGTGTTTAAAACTACAACCCGCGTTAAACCTTTTTAAGGTATTCATTATATATATGTAAATTTATATTGTAGACGCGATAGAACATCGAAAATTTAAAACTCGAGTATTTTGTTTTTTGTGATACTTCTCGTAATATTTTGAAAACTTACTAATCCAGATACATAAATTTTTTATCCTCTGGTTTAAAACAACAACCCGCGTTAAATTGTATTAAGGTATTTATTTTATATGTGTAAATTTTCATTGTAGACGCGATAGAACATCGAAAAATTGAAACTCGAGTTTTTTGATTTTTTCTGATACTTCTCGTAATATTTTGAAAACTTACTAATCCAGCACTATAGTTTTAATTTAGTTGAGTCCAAAACAACACTCTGTGTTAAACCTTATTGAGGTATTAATTCTGTACATGTAAATTTTTACTGTAGACGCGATAAAACATCGAGAAGTTGAAAGACAAGTTTTTTGAACTTTTCAGATACTTTTTGAAATATTTCGAGTCAATGCAACTCAATGCAAGTCAGTGCAAGTTAATGCAAGTCAATGCAAATCAATGCAAGTCAGTTCAAGTTAATGTGAGTCAATGCAAATCAATGATAACCAGTGCAAGTCTTTGCAAGTCGACGCAAGTCGGTGCAAGGCAGTGCAAGGCTATGCAAATCGATGCAAGTCAATACAACTCTGTGCAAATCGTTGCAAGTTTATTAAAATCGATGCAAATCAATGCAAGTCGGTGCAAGTCTATGCAAGTCGATGCAAGTCGGTGCAAATCTATGCAAGTCGATGCAAGTCAGTACAAGTTGAAGCAAGTCGGTGCAAGTCCATACAAATTGGTGC
>NW_027120910.1:0-2542 GCF_030686945.1 Centruroides vittatus
TACAAAATAAAACTTAATACAAAGTAGTTTTATTCTCTCTGAACAGGTTCTTTACATAGGATCCCAACTTTACAACTTCCAGAATATTATATATATATAGGCATTAAATGTTTGTCCTCAAAAAAAAAAAAAAACAGTTATCTTGCACACACGCGACAATCTGACGAGGACCGTATTCACTTACACTAACTTATACTAACTTAAAACTAAAAGAAATTGGAAGAATAGAAGAAATAAGGAAAGATAAGAAAAGTAGTAGAAATACCCGGGTTTCTTTGCGATGTGTCTTTTGGTGGGGAACAACTTCGGATCTCTCTCTTTTGTTACGTTTGTAGCCCTTTTCCTTATAGATCTTTCGTCTATAATCTTTTTCTTTCAGACTGAGTCGTCTTTCCTCGATGATCTCTCTCTGCACTTTATCCTCTTAGATCACCCTTCTCCCTTTCTGGAGCACTCCTTTTCAGCTCCTACCTCTTCGGGATTCCAACCCAGACTTCCTTCAAAGTTCTCTTATAGGAATTCCTTCCTATCGATTCCTTGGCTCCTCGTAGCCTCCAATCGTCGGACACTCGATCTGGAGCGCTACCTTCTCTCGTCAAGAGCTCGACCCAGACTGTCCTCTCCCCTTTGTTCACCGGCCCCAGGGCCTTACTTCACCTTTTGTTCTACCTATTGAGGGAAAGATAATCCTCCCCCAAGGGCAAAGAGTTAGACAAAGAGAGTTCTAGAAAGAGTTAGACAAAGAAAGTTCTAGAAAGAGTTAGACAAAGGAACAAAGAAAATCTAAGACTAATTCAATATAAAATATACAAAATATACAATATCATGGCCGACGGCCACAATCTTTTAAAATCACTGACAGAATGGAAAGAGTGATGCCAAACTCCCTTGCAACATCTAATTTTTACTCAGAATCAACGTCTTGTAGAAAGAAGCTTTTTAAACAATGAAAATTGGTTGCATATTTCCCCTTTGGCATATTTCATTATGAAGTCTGACAAGATTACTTTCGGTGACTGATAGATCATAACTACAGCATAGTAAAGTATATTACCCATTTCATACTAAAGTAATGTAAGGATTTGTTGAACACTTATTTACTTACTCCTTCTTGTAACTTCCTAGTATCATCTCTATACTCATCCTATTTGGTGGTGACATTCCCGTCCTGAAAGGTCTTGTTACTGGTGTTATCCATCTTATATGGGTTTTCACTGGGTACTTCCAGAATATTTTAATATGGGTAAGGGTAAGGTCATTCCTTACCCATATTAAAATATTCTGGAAGTACCAAGCCTTGACCTAAGGCATCTTTTAGACATGCCCCTTTTGTCCAGTAATCTATGGAACCTCATAATCATTTTCATCCAACCCATCCCAGTGTTTTGATATATTGGGAATGTTCAGCATAGTGAAAAACCCTTTGGTATTCTGAAATTTATATTGACAGTTCTTAAGCCAAGTCTTACAGGTGGCCATCTTGGACTTGAAACTGTTTGCTATATTAAGGGGTTATCTGTATGTTTAACAGTAAAAAATAAGCACTCTCTCTCAAATACACTTTTTAATGTTCTTTAAAGCTATATTGTTTGATTTTAAACAAGTACAACGAAATCCAAAAAATAAATTTAAACAGTTTGTTGTCATAGCAATTGCAATCATATTAAATTACAAATATTATTAATTACAAGTATTAATTCCTTACAGATATAGTAAAATATAGTATGAAAATTTAAACAAAATGAATCTTTATTTATTTAAAACATAAATTTTACAATAATTCATAATCTGTATTTACAGTTATCTCTATTACATTAAATATGATAAAGAAAATTTGAACCTAATTTTATTGTGCTTAATTAACATATGGCTAATTAGTCCAAAATGAACATCAAGACAAATCAAACTCTGAATGCCAGTTTTTACAAAATTTAAAATTAAAATGGTCCCGGCAATATAAAAGTAAAGTGTAGTAGTTTACTGACCATTTATAGAAGAAAATGTTGCATGCTTTTGTCATAATGGAAATGTTTGTTAAAGGAATGCAGTGACAAAGTTCAATGCCAACATTTTCTAAAGGACTATCCCCATTATCGGTTACAGGTATCATAGAGTAGAATAATAAAAAAAATTTTTTGTGTGCAGCAGATAACCTGAACAATTAAAAAAGAGCATTATTTAAAATTGATTCTAAAATATGAATAAATATAGTAATGATTTAAAATAAATGTAATCACTTCCAGCCACTTACCAATCAGTTTATTATCCACGAAGTAATTGTCGTACATACGTGTCACATAGCTGCTGTAGTGGTATGTCGGAAGCCTAAATGATGTCACATAACTCCTGGCTATAAGTGCTCACAACCAGTTAAAGCTATTAAACATGTAAAAAATAAAATGTCAGAATCATCAATGTATTCAAGAGTTACATAGAAGAGTTGAAAAGACAGGTATTTTTAATATACAAATAAGCAAATTCTAGTTAAGCTTCATTTTCATCAATTTATATATGTATTAATAAAAATGAAACCATATGCTAA
>NW_027120911.1:0-5947 GCF_030686945.1 Centruroides vittatus
TTTACTCAGAATCAACGTCTTGTAGAAAGAAGCTTTTTAAACAATGAAAATTGGTTGCATATTTCCCCTTTGGCATATTTCATTATGAAGTCTGACAAGATTACTTTCGGTGACTGATAGATCATAACTACAGCATAGTAAAGTATATTACCCATTTCATACTAAAGTAATGTAAGGATTTGTTGAACACTTATTTACTTACTCCTTCTTGTAACTTCCTAGTATCATCTCTATACTCATCCTATTTGGTGGTGACATTCCCGTCCTGAAAGGTCTTGTTACTGGTGTTATCCATCTTATATGGGTTTTCACTGGGTACTTCCAGAATATTTTAATATGGGTAAGGTAAGGTCATGTCCTACCCATATTAAAATATCTGGAGTACCAAGCCTTGACCTAAGGCATCTTTTAGACATGCCCCTTTTGTCCAGTAATCTATGGAACCTCATAATCATTTTCATCCAACCCATCCCAGTGTTTTGATATATTGGGAATGTTCAGCATAGTGAAAAACCCTTTGGTATTCTGAAATTTATATTGACAGTTCTTAAGCCAAGTCTTACAGGTGGCCATCTTGGACTTGAAACTGTTTGCTATATTAAGGGGTTATCTGTATGTTTAACAGTAAAAAATAAGCACTCTCTCTCAAATACACTTTTTAATGTTCTTTAAAGCTATATTGTTTGATTTTAAACAAGTACAACGAAATCCAAAAAATAAATTTAAACAGTTTGTTGTCATAGCAATTGCAATCATATTAAATTACAAATATTATTAATTACAAGTATTAATTCCTTACAGATATAGTAAAATATAGTATGAAAATTTAAACAAAATGAATCTTTATTTATTTAAAACATAAATTTTACAATAATTCATAATTGTATTTACAGTTATCTCTATTACATTAAATATGATAAAGAAAATTTGAACCTAATTTTATTGTGCTTAATTAACATATGGCTAATTAGTCCAAAATGAACATCAAGACAAATCAAACTCTGAATGCCAGTTTTTACAAAATTTAAAATTAAAATGGTCCCGGCAATATAAAAGTAAAGTGTAGTAGTTTACTGACCATTTATAGAAGAAAATGTTGCATGCTTTTGTCATAATGGAAATGTTTGTTAAAGGAATGCAGTGACAAAGTTCAATGCCAACATTTTCTAAAGGACTATCCCCATTATCGGTTACAGGTATCATAGAGTAGAATAATAAAAAAAATTTTTTGTGTGCAGCAGATAACCTGAACAATTAAAAAAGAGCATTATTTAAAATTGATTCTAAAATATGAATAAATATAGTAATGATTTAAAATAAATGTAATCACTTCCAGCCACTTACCAATCAGTTTATTATCCACGAAGTAATTGTCGTACATACGTGTCACATAGCTGCTGTAGTGGTATGTCGGAAGCCTAAATGATGTCACATAACTCCTGGCTATAAGTGCTCACAACCAGTTAAAGCTATTAAACATGTAAAAAATAAAATGTCAGAATCATCAATGTATTCAAGAGTTACATAGAAGAGTTGAAAAGACAGGTATTTTTAATATACAAATAAGCAAATTCTAGTTAAGCTTCATTTTCATCAATTTATATATGTATGTAGATAAAAACGTGTACAATTCTAGCACAGTGTTAAGAGAAATTAACTGTTATTTTGGCAGCATTCTTTACTATAATAGAACACCTTAATTTTGCTGAGAAATATATATTTTAATCACAAACGTTTTCAACCTGATTAACAGGCCATCCTCAGGTCTACAAAACGATAATGGAACATAAACGTTCCATGTATAGAATATAAATATTTAAATCAAAATTTAGAACAAGAATTTAAAAAATATACCATAGAAACGGAATAAAACATAAAATTAAAATATATAAGAGAATAAATAAAAATAAAGATAAACTAAAAAAATTATAACTAATAGTTTTCCAATAACTAATTCTAGCATGAGTTTTCAGTGAACTTTTTAATCATGTATTTCCACGCCGACGACAGGCTCTCAGCATCCCTCGCATTCAAACATCCTTCCCGTAGTCTACTCTTATATATTTCAATCTTCTCTGCTGTCATTGATAAAGTGGGGAAGATACTGGTTTTATAATCGTTGCCTCGTCCCATTTTACTACCGAACCTTGGACTTGCGACATTTGTGATAAAACTGTGGTATTGGATCCTTTTTTTACGTTATACCGATGTTCCTTTAGCCTTACTCCTAAGCTCCTGTTGGTGACGCCGATGTAGTCTTTCTTAACATCTAGCTGGATGTTTTCATGAGGAACTTTATAGACACCTGGTTTTTCTTCTGCGTTTATTCTATCTTTATCATTTCTCAATATCTTATATAAACTTGGGGCCCTTTTTAAAATCATTCTTGCTTGTTTCTTACTAGCCACTTCTTTCATAATACTATTCAAATTACTGTTATACGTAAACTTCAAGCGTCTATTGTGAGCTGTATTTAATCCTTGTTTCTCATTCTTCTTTTCATACTTTTTGAGTAATCCAACTATGGTGCTTTTCCTGTAGCCTAGGGCCTGAGCTATTTGCAATATCCTTTCAATTTCTTTATTTCTGTCACCAATTCTATCACAATACAAATAGGCTCTTCTTATCAACGCTTGAAATGCAGCCATTTTATATCGATATGGATCCATGGACTGCGCTGGTATATATAGTGGGGTGTGAGTAGGCTTAATATATACGCTGGTGGACAAATGATCCCCCATGAACTTGATATTAATGTCTAAGAAGTGCACACTCATGGAACTTTTTTGCTCTAACTTTAATCTAAGCCCATCCTTGTTATTATTGATTTTATTCAAAAAATCATGTATCTTGCTATTGTTTCTCCATAATATAAAAATGTCATCCACATATCTGATGAAATGTATGATATCTTCCTTAAAAGTTTGTAGAGCTTCCCTTTCCAATCTTCTAACTACCAATTCGCAAAGAATTCCAGAGAGGGGACTTCCCATCGGAACCCCTCTTTTTTGTCTGTAGATTCGACCACAAAACGTAAAACAAGATTGATAACGTACCAGGCTAGCTAGTTCTTCTAGGTCTTGGGTGTGACTACGCAACTGAGGGTTGTTGTTGTACATGAAATCCAACAATGCCTCCACACATGACTCAATTCTTATTGAAGGATACATACTCTCATAATCTAAAATGGTCGCCACTTCTTCTTCCATTAGAGAAATATTTTGCATTTCCTTTACTACGACAAGAGGATCTTTTGCTACCAGTTTATCTTCTTCCATCTGTGTGGATAAGTATTCATGTAGCCTTTTTTCTAAGGTAAAGGTGGGCCCCCTACATTTCTCTACTACTGGTCTTAATTCATTTCCAGCCTTGTGCGTCTTAGCAAACGCAAACAATCTTGGAGCTCCTGTATTTGGGTTGTGACAGTTCTTCAGAAAAGGCAAAACGGCCGCAAGACTTGAGCGTTCTAACCTCTTGACCCTTCTGCCCAGAGATCCAATTATTTTGTCGTCAACCATTTCACATTCTGTCTTCCTGATGTAAGCATGTAATTCCTTGTCATATGTGTGTCTCTTCATGACAACCAAATGTTTAGTTTTGTCCGCTTTGGTCAAAACTAGATCATTCGTTCTTAACCACTCCTTCGTGAGCCATATGTCTCTATTGCTAATGCTAGTTGCTTTTTTCTTTAGGCGGTTACTTATGACAGTCTTCCATCTAAAGAATTCTTTATCTAAAGGATCCATGCCAACAATCCCTAAAGAAATCAAAGATGGTACTTGAAAAAGGCCCTAACTTTGTCCCAGATGTGGGGAATAGTTGGGAAACGTCCATACAGGAGATGGAGAGAGGGATTGTTGGCATGGATCCTTTAGATAAAGAATTCTTTAGATGGAAGACTGTCATAAGTAACCGCCTAAAGAAAAAAGCAACTAGCATTAGCAATAGAGACATATGGCTCACGAAGGAGTGGTTAAGAACGAATGATCTAGTTTTGACCAAAGCGGACAAAACTAAACATTTGGTTGTCATGAAGAGACACACATATGACAAGGAATTACATGCTTACATCAGGAAGACAGAATGTGAAATAGTTGACGACAAAATAATTGGATCTCTGGGCAGAAGGGTCAAGAAGTTAGAACGCTCAAGTCTCGCGGCCGTTTTGCCTTTTCTGAAGAACTGTCACAACCCAAATACAGGAGCTCCAAGATTGTTTGCGTTTGCTAAGACGCACAAGGCTGGAAATGAATTAAGACCAGTAGTAGAGAAATGTAGGGGGCCCACCTTTACCTTAGAAAAAAGGCTACATGAATACTTATCCACACAGATGGAAGAAGATAAACTGGTAGCAAAAGATCCTCTTGTCGTAGTAAAGGAAATACAAAATATTTCTTTAATGGAAGAAGAAGTGGCGACCATTTTAGATTATGAGAGTATGTATCCTTCAATAAGAATTGAGTCATGTGTGGAGGCATTGTTGGATTTCATGTGCAACAACAACCCTCAGTTGCGTAGTCACACCCAAGACCTAGAAGAACTAGCTAGCCTGGTATGTTATCAATCTTGTTTTACGTTTTGTGGTCGAATCTACAGACAAAAAAGAGGGGTTCCGATGGGAAGTCCCCTCTCTGGAATTCTTTGCGAATTGGTAGTTAGAAGATTGGAAAGGGAAGCTCTACAAACTTTTAAGGAAGATATCATACATTTCATCAGATATGTGGATGACATTTTTATATTATGGAGAAACAATAGCAAGATACATGATTTTTTGAATAAAATCAATAATAACAAGGATGGGCTTAGATTAAAGTTAGAGCAAAAAAGTTCCATGAGTGTGCACTTCTTAGACATTAATATCAAGTTCATGGGGGATCATTTGTCCACCAGCGTATATATTAAGCCTACTCACACCCCACTATATATACCAGCGCAGTCCATGGATCCATATCGATATAAAATGGCTGCATTTCAAGCGTTGATAAGAAGAGCCTATTTGTATTGTGATAGAATTGGTGACAGAAATAAAGAAATTGAAAGGATATTGCAAATAGCTCAGGCCCTAGGCTACAGGAAAAGCACCATAGTTGGATTACTCAAAAAGTATGAAAAGAAGAATGAGAAACAAGGATTAAATACAGCTCACAATAGACGCTTGAAGTTTACGTATAACAGTAATTTGAATAGTATTATGAAAGAAGTGGCTAGTAAGAAACAAGCAAGAATGATTTTAAAAAGGGCCCCAAGTTTATATAAGATATTGAGAAATGATAAAGATAGAATAAACGCAGAAGAAAAACCAGGTGTCTATAAAGTTCCTTATGAAAACATCCAGCTGGATGTTAAGAAAGACTACATCGGCGTCACCAACAGGAGCTTAGGGGTAAGGCTAAAGGAACATCGGTATAACGTAAAAAAAGGATCCAATACCACAGTTTTATCACAAATGTCGCAAGTCCAAGGTTCGGTAGTAAAATGGGACGAGGCAACGATTATAAAACCAGTATCTTCCCCCACTTTATCAATGACAGCAGAGAAGATTGAAATATATAAGAGTAGACTACGGGAAGGATGTTTGAATGCGAGGGATGCTGAGAGCCTGTCGTCGGCGTGGAAATACATGATTAAAAAGTTCACTGAAAACTCATGCTAGAATTAGTTATTGGAAAACTATTAGTTATAATTTTTTTACTTTATCTTTATTTTTATTTATTCTCTTATATATTTTAATTTTATGTTTTATTCCGTTTCTATGGTATATTTTTTAAATTCTTGTTCTAAATTTTGATTTAAATATTTATATTCTATACATGGAACGTTTATGTTCCATTATCGTTTTGTAGACCTGAGGATGACCTGTTAATCAGGTTGAAAACGTTTGTGATTAAAATATATGTTTCTCAGCAAAATTAAGGTGTTCTATTATAGTTGTTTAATTGCTGAGCTC
>NW_027120912.1:0-3762 GCF_030686945.1 Centruroides vittatus
TTGACCTGATAAAATTTGAAACCCTCAACAGTTGATAAATTACCTTAATGAGGCAAAAAAAAATTTTTCACTTCTACAGAGTGAAAAATCAATTACTGTATATCTCGGCGGATAAGACAATAGTTGAATCATAAAAAAAGGCCCTCAAAATCCGGGGTTGTCATATAAGACAGATACAAAAAATTAGATTGAAATTTATATAAATTAAAACCATTATAAAAAACTGGACAAACTGTAATTATTTACTAGTAGAGAGTAGGGTATGTGCACAAAATAGAATAGCCCATACAACGTTTTTGTGAATAGTCAAGGCCATTACCTGAATGCTGAATCATTGCGAATGCTTGCAACAATCGCAAGGCAGTGCTGCCAGATGCAAGAAAATAAATTTGTTCATTTGAAAAATTACAGATATGACATAATTCTGTATACACTGTACAGTATTATTATTCAGATGATTATCGCTGATCTAAACTAAATTCATAGGCCGTTGATAGTTTGGGGTCGTCTTACGGAACAGATATAAGCTAAAACTATAAAACTTCGATGAAAATTTATACCTTGTCTTATCCGCCGAGATATATGGTATGTATGTTTGTAATAACTTCTTTACTTGAAATTTTATTTAAATACAGTCAAACTCAGTTATAATAAACAAATATAGAATTCATGATAAAATGAACAAAACACCATAACAATTTTAATTTTTAACAGCTTTGTTTCAAATAAAATAAATAAAGGACTTAAAAAATGGCCAAAGATCTTGAAAATTATTTCCTGGATATTGATTCAAACTTGGAATGAGTTTTCATATTCATCACCGAAGAAAATATGTATGGTGATATTAATATACAATGTTATATTAGCATTATTTAATACAAGCAGAAATTCATAACAATGAAAATTAATTATTAATTTATAAGATAACATCCCAAGTATATACTCAATAGTTTATATGTGAAGATCAAGCAATAGTAATGTATTATGTTTTTGAGTCATATTATGTTCTGCTGCAATTATTTCTATTTTTCTGTCAATGAATGATGACAGATTTTCTAATCAGATTGAAAACAGCTGATTAAATATTAGAAAATGTAATATTGTAAGAGTTACTGTAAAAATGCTAAAAATAATCAGCTGCTTTATTATTATATAATCAGTCAAACCTGTTTTTATGCGGTCTTTTTTTGTGCGATTTTTTATTTGTGCATTTTTTTATTTGTGCGGTATAGTTGGCGACTAGTCTCATGCAATTTGTCATGTCTCTCGTTGACTTATTATAGCTAAATAAACTTATTATAGCATAAATGAACGTATTATAGTAATATTATTGCATGAATATGCGAAAAATGAAATAATTTATTTTTTAAGTCAACAAAACACCACCTGGACAAAAATATGTAAAACAGACGATAGACGAGACAATGCAGTCAAGTGCTGACATCTGTTGTCAATAAATTCTATTTCGTACGGTTTTGAGTTATTTTCTATGAGACTTTTTTTATGCAGTCCCTATTGACCGCATAAAAAAAAATATTTTTTAAATTGTGTTGCAAAAACTATTTTTTATAGCCACTCGTGAAGTTTCGTGCGATTTTTTTTTATGCGGTCCCCTATCCTCCGCATAAAAACAAGTTTGACTGTAATCTAAATCTAAAATATACAAAAAAATCTAATTAAACTGATTAAATTATCCTGAAACATCTTATATACAGTATATAATTATTAAATTTCACTAACCTTTGGGTCATTTACAAATGTTTGATATAAATTTTTCCAAGTTTCTGCAAACTGAAGTAGTGCTGTATATTCTATTAAAGCATCTTTATCAACATGTTGGTAGTGTGTTTTATCTAAAAAAATAACAATTTATGATAAATGATTAAAATAATAAAATTTCTTGATTTAATATTTTTTATCTTTACCTTTAGAAAATTCATTTGAATCAGCTTTTTTATTTTCATCCAACTGCATATTTTCAGGTACTGGAATTTGTGATTTTGAAGATATTTCAGAAACAGTAGCTTCTTGAAAAATATTTGTACCTGTGTTTTCTGGAACTTTAGAAATAGCAACTGCAGACTCAGATATTGAAATTTCAGGCTTAACTTCAAAAATTCTAGAGTTTTTTGTTGTTTGATCTGATGATGTCAATGACGATAATTTATTACTTTGGGGAAAAGAAACAAATTCTAAAGGAGGAGATTGACTAACTACTGCATTACAATTCGTATGATCCATTGAAATCTGAGGAACAACATCCATTGCAGCATTCTGAGTAATTGTAATATCTGTTTCAGAAGACTGAGAAACTACATTATCTACCTCAGAACATTCAATCACAGAAGAATTATTATTCATATCATTTTCATTTGAATTTCCTAAAAAAAAAAAAATATATATATTTTAATCTAAGTACTTTAACTATTTAAAATTAAATTTAGAGCATTTCTATATTTATCTATAAATATTTCTTCAAAAAATATACTTAAGATATTTGGTTTAATTTGGAATTGAAAATTTAATTATATTCTCTTATATTTCAAAAATATCAATCAAACAAAAGCATTTCAACATAATACAATATAAATTAATTTATAAAATTTAATAAAGTTATAAAATAAGATCAAACTTTCTAAATAAAGCAAAACCTTGCATGGAGTGAAATGCAACCAGTGATGCTGCTTGTTGCATCATGCCGTCTATATTAACAATCAAGGTATGATCTTTTGAGTGAGTGCATGCACATAGTATCCATTGGATTTCTGACAAAGTGAAAATGAAAGATCTCAAAATATGTGTTTCTGTGAAATTTTGCTTCAACTCACTAAAAACTTTTCAGAGACATTTCAAGTACTTAATCAAGTATATAGGGTGGACTCTGTGAGCAGAACCAAGTGCTACAAATAGATCAAACATTTCAAATCAGGAAGAATGGACAATATCATTATATACAGAAGCTTCTCAAAATATTGAAAAGAAATAAAAAGTAACTAGAGATTTCACAAGAGATTTATTTAAATTATAGTAATTTAACAAAAACCTATGCACTTAAAATTTAAAACAATAAACAACAACTTTACCAGAAAACTGGAACTGTACATGTAGAGAATCACACCTAAATGCAAAATTTCCAGCAAAGAAACACTCAAATTTAATATTTGAATGTTTTCAGCTACTACTTTATCAGCCCTCTTCAGGAAACGTAAAACAAAAAATTAGAATGCAGTTACATTCTATATATAGAACAATTTTTTCGTTTTACATTTCCTGAAGAGGGCCGATAAAGTAGTAGCTGAAAACATTCAAATATTAAATTTGAGTGTTTCTTTGCTGGAAATTTTGCATTTAGGTGTGATTCTCTATTTGAAATTTAGAACATTAACTATCTCCAGATCTATATTATATATAAAAGATGAAGGAATTTAATCAATCACCATCCAATTTATTTCTGTTCCTTAATATTTTTGAGATAAAATCAGACAAATATGTTAAAATAAAAAATAAATTTATATATTTCAGGTATAAAATGCTTACTTTCAAGTAGTAAATTGTTTAAATTTTTCACCAAAAGAACTACACAAGTCACTGTTTGAACTGAACTGGAACAATGACTTGTGTACGTTAAGAAGCTGAAATTTTCCTAAAACAGGACAAAAACATTCCTTCAAGAAAAATTTAAACAATTGGCTACCTGAAAGTAAGCATTTTATACCTGAAATAATAATATGGAGCCAGAAACATATGATGTAATATTTGTCG
>NW_027120913.1:0-8017 GCF_030686945.1 Centruroides vittatus
CAAAAAAAAAAATTTTTTCACTTCTACAGAGTGAAAAATCAATTACTGTATATCTTGGTGGATAAGACAATAGTTGAATCATAAAAAAAGGCCCTCAAAATCCAGGGTTGTCATATAAGACAGATACAAAAAATTAGATTGAAATTTATATAAATTAAAACCATTATAAAAAACTGGACAAACCGTAATTATTTACTAGTAGAGAGTAGGGTATGTGCACAAAATAGAATAGCCCATACAATGTTTTTGTGAATAGTCAAGGCCATTACCCGAATGCTTGCAACAATCGCAAGGCAGTGCTGCCAGATGCAAGAAAATAAATTTGTTCATTTGAAAAATTACAGATATGACATAATTCCGTATACACTGTACAGTATTATTATTCAGATGATGATCGCTGATCTAAACTAAATTCATAGGCCGTTGATAGTTTGGGGTCGTCTTATGGAACAGATATAAGCTAAAACTATAAAACATCAAAGTTTTATAGTTTTAGCTTATATCTGTTCCATCTGTTTGATGAAAATTTATATCTCGTCTTATCCGCCGAGATATACGGTATGTATGTTTGTAATAACTTCTTTACTTGAGATTTTATTTAAATACAGTCAAACTCAGTTATAACAAACAAATATAGAATTCATGATAAAATGAGCGAAACACCATAACAATTTTAATTTTTAACAGCTTCGTTTCAAATAGATTAAATAAAGGACTTAAAAAATGGCCAAAGATCTTGAAAATTATTTCCTGGATATTGATTCAAACTTGGAATGAGTTTTCATATTCATCACCAAAGCAAATATGTATGGTGATATTAAGGTGTGTTTCAAATTTATACGGACACGAAAAAAATTAAAGTGAAACACAAATTTTCTGCATTAAGTGACAAATGTTTTATTAAAAATAATATGGATTTACATGTTTCTACACTGCAAAAAAAGAATTTTAATCAAACATTAACATTTTGTCACTGAAAATAATGTTTATGAAACTCTTATACAAAAAAACTGTTACATATTTATCCGGACAGGTTTCAAATTGCAAAGTTTTCTTACAATTTAATGGCCAATGTAACCACCATTTAACTTAATTACATTAAATACTCAATTAGGCATTGTTTCAATTAGATTCTGAAGGAATTCAATCTTAAGTTTATCCCAAGCATCTGAAATTGCTGCCTTCAAATCATAAATTGTGGAAAACTGCTTTCCATTGGCATAAACTGTACGAACCATCATCCCCCAAAGATTTTCCATCGGATTCAGGTCAGGGCTTCTAGCATGCCATGTCATCAGATTAATATTTTTACGTTTAAACCACATTTTTGTTGATTTAAAGGCATGCACAGGGGCATTGTCTTGTTGAAAGATCCAATTTGGTCCACAAATATTTGGTGCAGCTTCCAATAAATGATCTTCAAGCATGCCTTGATACTTCTTTGAATTCATTCTTTGAGTTATAAATGCTAAATCTGTGGTTCCGTTGAATCCAAACGCACCCCACACCATTATTGATCCCCCACCCATTTGGCGTTTTGAAAAAATTTGTTTTTCAGTTCTTAAATCGTGCCAATAATACTTCCAACCGTCTGGACCATCTAAGTTGAATTTTTTTTCATCACTGAACAAAACTTCAATCCATTCTTCGGACCATGTCATGTGTTTTTGTGCCCAATCAAGTCTGTCACTTTTGTGCTTTAATGAAAGTGGTGGCATTACGGCTTTTTTTCTGAATTTTAACATTGGAGATGTATTTAAAACTCTCCACACTGTTGTGCTGCTACAAGGCAAGTCTAATTCTTTTTTTATTTTTCTTACTGATGTTTGTTTTGTGGAGCAAACCTTGATGATTTGTCTACAATCTCGAGGAGTAAGCTGGGGTTTTGGACCTGTCTTGAATTTTGATACATCCTTGCCACGTCTTTTTGATAAATAATCACCAACAGTTGATTTTGGACGATTTATATATGCTGCAATTTCTCTTATTGACTTGCCTTGTGATTTATAGGCATCAATCTTCCCTTTTTCATAATCAGATAAATTCTTTGTTCTACCCATTTTAGAACGTTGAACAACATAAAGAATTTGTATTACAATTAGATATGTAAGCTAATTTGCATATTTCAATGCTTGAAACTAAACAATATTCTGTTTAAGTCATAAAATGAGTGCCTGTCCGGATAAATATGTAACAGTTTTTTTGTATAAGAGTTTCATAAACATTATTTTCAGTGACAAAATGTTAATGTTTGATTAAAATTCTTCTTTTGCAGTGTAGAAACATGTAAATCCATATTATTTTTAATAAAACATTTCTCACTTAATGCAACAAATTTGTGTTTCACTTTAATTTTTTCGTGTCTGTATAAATTTGAAACACACCTTAATATACAATGTTATATTAGCATTATTTAATACAAGCAGAAATTCATAACAATGAAAATTAATTATTAATTTATAAGATAACATCCCAAGTATATAATCAATAGTTTATATGTGAAGATCAAGCAATAGTAATGTATTATGTTTTGAGTCATATTATGTTCTGCTGCAATTATTTCTATTTTTCTGTCAATGAATGATGACAGATTATCTAATCAGATTGAAAACAGCTGATTAAATATTAGAAAATGTAATATTGTAAAAGTTACTGTAAAAATGCTAAAAATAATCAGCTGCTTTATTATTATATAATCTAAATCTAAAATATACAAAAAAATCTAATTAAACTGATTAAATTATCCTGAAACATCTTATATACAGTATATAATTATTAAATTTCACTAACCTTTGGGTCATTTACAAATGTTTGATATAAATTTTTCCAAGTTTCTGCAAACTGAAGTAGTGCTGTATATTCTATTAAAGCATCTTTATCAACATGTTGGTAGTGTGTTTTATCTAAAAAAATAACAATTTATGATAAATGATTAAAATAATAAAATTTCTTAATTTAATATTTTTTATCTTTACCTTTAGAAAATTCATTTGAATCAGCTTTTTTATTTTCATCCAACTGCATATTTTCAGGTACTGGAATTTGTGATTTTGAAGATATTTCAGAAACAGTAGCTTCTTGAAAAACATTTGTACCTGTGTTTTCTGGAACTTTAGAAATAGCAACTGCAGACTCAGATATTGAGATTTCAGGCTTAACTTCAAAAATTCTAGAGTTTTTTGTTGTTTGATCTGATGATGTCAATGACGATAATTTATTACTTTGGGGAAAAGAAACAAATTCTAAAGGAGGAGATTGACTAACTACTGCATTACAATTCGCATGATCCATTGAAATCTGAGGAACAACATCCATTGCAGCATTCTGAGTAATTGTAATATCTGTTTCGGAAGACTGAGAAACTACATTATCTACCTCAGAACATTCAATCACAGAAGAATTATTATTCATATCATTTTCATTTGAATTTCCTAAAAAAAAAAAAAAATATATATTTTAATCTAAGTACTTTAACTATTTAAAATTAAATTTAGAGCATTTCTATATTTATCTATAAATATTTCTTCAAAAAATATACTTAAGATATTTGGTTTAATTTGGAATTGAAAATTTAATTATATTCTCTTATATTTCAAAAATATCAATCAAACAAAAGCATTTCAACATAATACAATATAAACTAATTTATAAAATTTAATAAAGTTATAAAATAAGCTCAAACTTTCTAAATAAAGCAAAACCTTGCATGGAGTGAAATGCAACCAGTGATGCTGCTTGTTCCATCATGCCTTCTATATTAACAATCAAGGTATGATGTTTTGAGTGAGTGCATGCACATAGTGTCCATTGGATTTCTGACAAAGTGAAAATGAAAGATCTCAAAATATGTGTTTCTGTGAAATTTTGCTTCAACTCACTAAAAACTTTTCAGAGACATTTCAAGTTCTTAATCAAGTATATAGGGTGGACTCTGTGAGCAGAACCAAGTGCTACAAATAGTTCAAACATTTCAAATCAGGAAGAATGGACAATATCATTATATACAGAAGCTTCTCAGAATATTGAAAAGAAATAACAAGTAACTAGAGATTTCACAAGAGATTTATTTAAATTATAGTAATTTAACAAAAACCTATGCACTTAAAATTTAAAACAATAAACAACAAATTTACCAGAAAACTGGAACTGTACATGTAGAGAATCACATCTAAATGCAAAATTTCCAGCAAAGAAACATTCAAATTTAATATTTGAATGTTTTCAGCCCTACTTTATCAGTCCTCTTCGGGAAACGTAAAACAAAAAATTAGAATGCAGTTACATTCTATATATAGAACAATTTTTTCGTTTTACATTTCCTGAAGAGGGCCGATAAAGTAGTAGCCAAAAACGTTCGAATATTGAATTTGAGTGTTTCTTTGCTGGAAATTTTGCATTTAGGTGTGATTCTCTATTTGAAATTTAGAACATTAACTATCTCCAGATCTGTACTATATATAAAAGATGAAGGAATTTAATCAATCACCATCCAATTTATTTCTGTTCCTTAATATTTTTGAGATTAAATCAGACAAATATGTTAAAATAAAAAATAAATTTATATATTTCAGGTATAAAATGCTTACTTTCACGTAGTAAATTGTTTAAATTTTTCACCAAAAAACTACACAAGTCACTGTTTGAACTGAACTGGAACAATGACTTGTGTACGTTAAGAAGCTGAAATTTTCCTAAAACAGGACAAAAACATTCCTTCAAGAAAAATTTAAACAATTGGCTACCTGAAAGTAAGCATTTTATACCTGAAATAATAATATGGAGCCAGAAACATAGGATGTAATTGTAGTGATATCGGACCTTCTCGTCCTCCCTCACTTGCGGTTTGGTCGGAAAGGGTGCAATCCACCTACACGCGGTAATAAAGGGTTGTAAAAGGGGATAATAAATATAGACAAAGAACCATAAAAAGGAAGGGAGAGAAAGGCGGGAAGAGGGACGATGAGAGGAGTTCGGGACACAAGAGAGAGAGGAAGGACGAAGTGGTGGTCCCTGAGTGTAGATTAAAGTTATTTTGTGTGGATTATCTGACTGGTTTTTGATTTTGTGAGACGAACCGACGGGGTGGAATCTGCTGTTTCAGAACAGGTTCCCTACATTGGCGCAGCCGACAGGATAGTGGAGCCAGATCGACAAGATTCGATCCGTGGAAAGGGATTACGATCCAGAATAAGAAGAGGTAGGAAAATTTTGTACTTTTGGAAACGAAATTCACGGCGGGATGCTAAGTGTAAAGGGAGTCAGAAAAGAAGATCTACGGATTGTGGCGGAAGAGTTTTGTGGCACAATAGGCGATAATTTGAAGGTATCGGAGTTAAGGGAGCTTATCATAAAAAGTGACGATTTCGCTAGCAACCCGAATTTTGTATTGGAAATTTTAACCTCGACTGTGGCTGAAAGGAAACAGAAGGAAGAGCAAGAAGCGGAAAGGGAACGGACAGAAGCGGAAAGAGAACGCGAACGCCAGCATCAGTTGGAGTTAGCGCGAATTAATGCTAATATTCAAAGCAGAACAAGTAATGGTGATCCTAGCTTTGCGGACAGCCACCCGGGTAACGAGCCCGTAATAAGTATAGAGAAATTGATTAAAAGCGTGAAAACCCTAACGCTACCAGTCCCAACTAGGTCTGAGAATTGGAACCTATTTTTCTTATCCTTAGAGCGAGCATTCGAATCAAAGAATGTGCCGGAAGAGATGAAAGCGAAGATATTAATGAATATTCTGGGGGAAAAGGCCGCAAAAATCTTGATCTATATAACCGGAGACAAATTAAGGGATTATTTGAGTGTTAAAAAATTAGTGTTACAAGAGTATGAGCCGTCAGCCCAATGCTGTCTAGAAAATTTCCGAAGTGCTAGACGTAGGCCCGACGAGACCCACATGCAATTTATGTCTAGGCTAGCCGCCGCATGGGGATATTATTGTGAATTGAGGAAAGTGAAGAACCTGGAAGCCTTAAAGCAACTGATTGTTTCGGACAGATTATTCCAGACATTGGACGCCGACACGGCGGCTCACGTAAGCGTTCGTCAGGGGGATGGCTGGTTTAACCCTATTGACATGGCGAGAGAGTGTGATCTGTATTTTGAAAGCAAAGTGAGATCACTAACCGAGACATACGACGACTCGCAAAGATTGCGGCGCCTTTCAGAACGCCAGGGTGCTAGTCAGAAATATGTTCCCCCGCCACTGAGAGACGAGAGGCGGAAAAACGGACCTGACTATCGCCAGGACATAAGACGTAGAGAGTGCTATATCTGTAAATCAACAGAACACATTTCTAGGTCCTGCCCACAGAAGATAAGGGATACGCCCCTGAACGACAGTCGCACTCAACCCTCAACAGATTGGAGACGGAACGACGTCGCGATGGTGGCGAGTGTAAGGTCAGAACGCCTTGAGGAAAAAATGAGCAGCCATTTGAAGTCAGTCCCTAGTACTCAATCTTTACAATACATTACGGTCAACATAGGTGAACAAGATACCGAAGCTATTGTAGATTCGGGCACCCAAGTTCCAGTCTTGCGACCCGAAGATGTTACCAGCTCGAATGACAGAGACTGGGGAACTATAGTTTTGAGCTCAGCGTTTGGAGAAGAGATTAAGGCACGGACAGTAAAGGTCCCTATAGCTATTAAAGACCGTCGCAACCAAACTTTATTGTCCCCCGTAGTAGTCACGGTGGCACTGACCGAAAAACTGAAGGGCCCACCTCTCATGCCGCCAGGTATTCTCAAAATGTTGGAAGGACAAGCTGGAGTGTATAGACCTCCTCATCTTCGTAATCGTGTTAGTGGAACAGATAGTCGTGAACCAACTGATTGGGACCGAAACCGGTACTCAGATACGAGCGATCGATACATAGATCTTTACAATAAAACATTGTGTGAGAGGACCGATAGTTATAATGGAAAATATCCGAGCCGAAATGATCCTAGTAGTCGTAATTACAGTGACCATGACGATTTTAAACAGGTAGATAATCGAAAAGGCAGTCACAAACGAAAAGCAGATTTCGCTAATTTTAAGAGAAGAAATCTAAAGGTTCGCCCTGATAGCTACATGTCACACAGAAGAGATAGTGAACGTGACCGTAACTGGCGAGAACCCCATGCTCCAAAAGATGTTCCATGGGACCGCTGGCGCGACGGCATGCACGGAAGTAAAAGTGTCTGGAATCACCAAAAAGGTAGTAGACGTTCTGAGTACGATGACAATCGGAGCAGGCAAGGTGAACAAAAGACCAACCATCAAGGGAAATATTTAAGGGGTCAAGGTAGGGAGTATGGCTCCAGCGGCCTCTGATCTCGTGATTATCGTCCGTTCGGCCGTAATCGAAGAAGCACAAATCGCATCGCAGGGTCAAGTAAATATTCATCTTCTGCTGTTGATTGCAAAAAAAAGAATTATGATCTTCAATGTAAAGGTGACTGTGGAATAATTTACGATACTTCCAGTTCCACAACGTGTTGGGGACATTAAAAGTGACGTTTGTTTCAACGTGTAGTGACAAGAACTATGAACATAATTTGTGTAAAAAGGAAAGTTGTGATATGCTGTGTATCGTCTACATCAACCTTTTGTATTATCTAGAAAATAAGTTTTGTTGTAACCTCATTTTTCGGAAGTTTAGTTCAGATTCGTGTTTGGGTTAACACCCTAACACTTATCTTGCAACAAGGGTGTAGTGATATCGGACCTTCTCGTCCTCCCTCACTTGCGGTTTGGTCGGAAAGGGTGCAATCCACCTACACGCGGTAATAAAGGGTTGTAAAAGGGGATAATAAATATAGACAAAAAACCATAAAAAGGAAGGGAGAAACAGGCAAGAAGAGGGACGATGAGAGGAGTTCAAAACACAAGAGAGAGAGGAAGGACGAAGTGGTGGTCCCTGAGTGTAGATTAAAGTTATTTTGTGTGGATTATCTGACTGGTTTTTGATTTTGTGAGACGAACCGACGGGGTGGAATCCGCTGTTTCAGAACGGGTTCCCTACAG
>NW_027120914.1:0-11920 GCF_030686945.1 Centruroides vittatus
AATTCTCATTAACAAAAGTCTTATGATATCTTCCAAAAAGTAGAATCAAGGATACCCGATGGTTTAGGAATTGTACCTTCCTTAAAGTATTCTTCTAGAAAGTATTCTAATCTTTGAAGAGGTCCACCAGATCCAGGTAATGTAGCCTTTTTTACTTTTGGAAGGAATTCAATAGCTAATGCTTCCATGAGTTTTTGAAACTGCTTTCCGTAAGTTTTTTGCATTGCGTAGCCGGCAACTTCGAGAAAATCCACTAGAATTGTAGCAGTGATATCCGATCGTGGTTGCAAATTTAAGAGTCTAGCCAACCAAATCCATGCATGTTTCATTCCATGTGGATGTGGATTGTTCAAAATGGGAGGAGTTACAATGACAGCAGCATAAAGGCGAACTATTCCACTCATTCTCTTCAAAAACATAGCTTGCGTTTCAACAACACCTTCATAGTAAACGTATCCCAGTTGCCTAGAAAAAATTAAATTAAATTGTAATTATAGAAATTTCAGTTCTTTGATTCTTTTCAAAGTCAAAGTTTGTAAAAATAACTTGTTAACAGTATTGTGAATTTAAAAATATATTTAGATGTATTGTTAAATATGGCTTTTCTGTGTGTGTGAAAATACAGTAGAGACTTGTTAATCAAAACCCCGGTAACTGGAATCGCCGGTAATCGGAACGATTTTCAGTCAAACTGTGTCGTGCTGAATCGAACGTTTTTGATACTAGATTTACTTCTAAAGTATAATTTTCATGTTTTTATATTCCTCAATATATTTATTTTGTTTGTAAAAAATGCAGAAATAATTTTTAACGATACGATAGCCTTGATTATTATTATAAAAATTTTCGTTAGGTTTAAAATCGACGAAAATTCAACACGAAGCGACACGCAATGGAGAAAAATTTTAACATCGGACAGGTTAATGTATTTATTCGTACATAATCCATAATCAGAATAAATCACTAATCTGAACAACCCCAGTCCCCGATTGATTCCGATTTTCGGTTCTCTACTGTAATTAAAATATAAAAAAAGTTAAAATTTACAACAATCCATTTAAACTGAACATTGTCCAGGGATCGTGCTGCAGTGCCAAAATTTCAGCTTGACGATATTTTTATTGAAGTGGGTGATAAGAATCCTAGTCTGCTTATTTGAACATTCTATGTGAAATTGAATCACAAAGCATACTTCAAGAAAAACAGAAGAATGTTAGGCTCCTGAGTAATAAAAATTGCATGCATCATACACCTAGCAACATCATGACATCACATGGCAAGTTTGGATAGGAAAGCAGGAAGTAATGTAAAGAACCAAATGCAGTTTTCATGCAATGCCACCCAGCATTTCCAGATTGGGGATTTTTTATTGACTGACATAATTTGAAGAACTTTTTAAGGTGACATTTTTTCACTTTTTAGTAGACTTAGGCTGCATTCATGCAGATGTGAGAAGAGGGAAAAACAGGCAAAAGAGAACTTTTGAAATCAAAATTTGCACTCACAATGCCATTTATACAGAAGAGGGAAATGGAGTCTCGTGTATAACATGCAAAAAATGCACAAGTTTCCCTTGAGAGAAAAAGTTTAACCTTAAACTTTCTCAAAAGAATGTCGCACATGCACCAACTCAAATTCGAAATGGCAAAAAAAAATTAAAACTGGCAAAATGCGGTTCGTGATTTTTTAAAATTTTCCAAAGTGACCCAATTGTCTGAATTTTAAGTTCTAAGTTTAAAGAAAGATTTTTAAAATTTGATAATTATTATTTTAAAACATTTTAGTGTTCAAGTAGAATGGAACCTGATTCTTTCAGTTTTGCTAGATAAGGTTCAGTTAAGAATAGATGATTACATTCTTATATTTCAAATATCTATATATTTTTGAAGTTCAAAAAAAGCACTACATCTGTAAGATGCTATTATATTTTATGTAATATAGTAAACTTATTAATTTTTTGCATTGATTTGTTAGATTATAAATAGAATCATCTTAAAACAGAAGAAAAGAACTAAAACACATGTTATTAAGTACAGAAATTGAACTATAACTTTCAACTTACTTTAAGTAGTCGTCTTCATTCTGTCCTTGATAGGGTATATAATACGGAACTAAATAAGGACAACTCTTATAAAGGTGGGCAAGAAATAATTTTAGTAGATCAGGATACTTTTGACATAAAAATACTGTTAATGCTGCAAGTGGAAATGCTGCTTCTGGTCTTGAGGATATTTGACTTTCACCCTGACCCTAGAATAATGTAAAGAATGTAAATTTATTAATTCAAATATTATTATACAAAAATTACATATAAATATTTTAAGAACACTTACAACTATTTTTTTTGCAATGAAATCCAAACAAAAATATTTTCCTTCAGAACAGACATTTATACAAACTGTCTTGCCAGTAACCACAATGTTATGTCCAGACAAAAATGTTTCCAAACGCTTCATTTTATCATGCAAATGTTTAGCAGATACATCAGATGTACTATTTATTGGTGTATTTACAGCCTTTTGCAAATCACCCTTTGCTTTCTTCCACTGAAATTTTTTGAAATAAAATTAATTAAAAAAAATTTTTAATAATAATATATTATAAAAGTTATTCATCAATATCTATTAAATTTTTAATGTGTTTAGTTTCTAGAAATTATTTGAAAGTTTTAAACAATACTAATATTTAAAATATTTCTTGTATCATTTTTCCACGAAGAAACTTCAAAACCAATATTTAACAATGATCCAAAAGTTGCAAACATCAAAAATAACAAAAATCAAGACATGTACCTCAACAATCTCTTGAGAGAAAAACAATTTAATATTTAATTTCTATCCTTTCTAAACTTTTTTTTGCCTCATTAAGGTAATTTATCAACTGTTGAGAGTTTTAAATTTTATCAGGTCAAATAAAATTTTGTCACTTTTTTTACCATATTAAACTGAAATTGTACTGTACAAATTCAGTTTAATATGGTAGAAAAAAAGTGACAAAATTTCATTTGACCTGATAAAATTTGAAACCCTCAACAGTTGTGAAATTACCTTAATGAGGCAAAAAAAAAAATTTTTTTCACTTCTACAGAGTGAAAAATCAATTACTGTATATCTTGGTGGATAAGACAATAGTTGAATCATAAAAAAAGGCCCTCAAAATCCAGGGTTGTCATATAAGACAGATACAAAAAATTAGATTGAAATTTATATAAATTAAAACCATTATAAAAAACTGGACAAACCGTAATTATTTACTAGTAGAGAGTAGGGTATGTGCACAAAATAGAATAGCCCATACAATGTTTTTGTGAATAGTCAAGGCCATTACCCGAATGCTTGCAACAATCGCAAGGCAGTGCTGCCAGATGCAAGAAAATAAATTTGTTCATTTGAAAAATTACAGATATGACATAATTCCGTATACACTGTACAGTATTATTATTCAGATGATGATCGCTGATCTAAACTAAATTCATAGGCCGTTGATAGTTTGGGGTCGTCTTATGGAACAGATATAAGCTAAAACTATAAAACATCAAAGTTTTATAGTTTTAGCTTATATCTGTTCCATCTGTTTGATGAAAATTTATATCTCGTCTTATCCGCCGAGATATACGGTATGTATGTTTGTAATAACTTCTTTACTTGAGATTTTATTTAAATACAGTCAAACTCAGTTATAACAAACAAATATAGAATTCATGATAAAATGAGCGAAACACCATAACAATTTTAATTTTTAACAGCTTCGTTTCAAATAGATTAAATAAAGGACTTAAAAAATGGCCAAAGATCTTGAAAATTATTTCCTGGATATTGATTCAAACTTGGAATGAGTTTTCATATTCATCACCAAAGCAAATATGTATGGTGATATTAAGGTGTGTTTCAAATTTATACGGACACGAAAAAAATTAAAGTGAAACACAAATTTTCTGCATTAAGTGACAAATGTTTTATTAAAAATAATATGGATTTACATGTTTCTACACTGCAAAAAAAGAATTTTAATCAAACATTAACATTTTGTCACTGAAAATAATGTTTATGAAACTCTTATACAAAAAAACTGTTACATATTTATCCGGACAGGTTTCAAATTGCAAAGTTTTCTTACAATTTAATGGCCAATGTAACCACCATTTAACTTAATTACATTAAATACTCAATTAGGCATTGTTTCAATTAGATTCTGAAGGAATTCAATCTTAAGTTTATCCCAAGCATCTGAAATTGCTGCCTTCAAATCATAAATTGTGGAAAACTGCTTTCCATTGGCATAAACTGTACGAACCATCATCCCCCAAAGATTTTCCATCGGATTCAGGTCAGGGCTTCTAGCATGCCATGTCATCAGATTAATATTTTTACGTTTAAACCACATTTTTGTTGATTTAAAGGCATGCACAGGGGCATTGTCTTGTTGAAAGATCCAATTTGGTCCACAAATATTTGGTGCAGCTTCCAATAAATGATCTTCAAGCATGCCTTGATACTTCTTTGAATTCATTCTTTGAGTTATAAATGCTAAATCTGTGGTTCCGTTGAATCCAAACGCACCCCACACCATTATTGATCCCCCACCCATTTGGCGTTTTGAAAAAATTTGTTTTTCAGTTCTTAAATCGTGCCAATAATACTTCCAACCGTCTGGACCATCTAAGTTGAATTTTTTTTCATCACTGAACAAAACTTCAATCCATTCTTCGGACCATGTCATGTGTTTTTGTGCCCAATCAAGTCTGTCACTTTTGTGCTTTAATGAAAGTGGTGGCATTACGGCTTTTTTTCTGAATTTTAACATTGGAGATGTATTTAAAACTCTCCACACTGTTGTGCTGCTACAAGGCAAGTCTAATTCTTTTTTTATTTTTCTTACTGATGTTTGTTTTGTGGAGCAAACCTTGATGATTTGTCTACAATCTCGAGGAGTAAGCTTGGGTTTTGGACCTGTCTTGAATTTTGATACATCCTTGCCACGTCTTTTTGATAAATAATCACCAACAGTTGATTTTGGACGATTTATATATGCTGCAATTTCTCTTATTGACTTGCCTTGTGATTTATAGGCATCAATCTTCCCTTTTTCATAATCAGATAAATTCTTTGTTCTACCCATTTTAGAACGTTGAACAACATAAAGAATTTGTATTACAATTAGATATGTAAGCTAATTTGCATATTTCAATGCTTGAAACTAAACAATATTCTGTTTAAGTCATAAAATGAGTGCCTGTCCGGATAAATATGTAACAGTTTTTTTGTATAAGAGTTTCATAAACATTATTTTCAGTGACAAAATGTTAATGTTTGATTAAAATTCTTCTTTTGCAGTGTAGAAACATGTAAATCCATATTATTTTTAATAAAACATTTCTCACTTAATGCAACAAATTTGTGTTTCACTTTAATTTTTTCGTGTCTGTATAAATTTGAAACACACCTTAATATACAATGTTATATTAGCATTATTTAATACAAGCAGAAATTCATAACAATGAAAATTAATTATTAATTTATAAGATAACATCCCAAGTATATAATCAATAGTTTATATGTGAAGATCAAGCAATAGTAATGTATTATGTTTTGAGTCATATTATGTTCTGCTGCAATTATTTCTATTTTTCTGTCAATGAATGATGACAGATTATCTAATCAGATTGAAAACAGCTGATTAAATATTAGAAAATGTAATATTGTAAAAGTTACTGTAAAAATGCTAAAAATAATCAGCTGCTTTATTATTATATAATCTAAATCTAAAATATACAAAAAAATCTAATTAAACTGATTAAATTATCCTGAAACATCTTATATACAGTATATAATTATTAAATTTCACTAACCTTTGGGTCATTTACAAATGTTTGATATAAATTTTTCCAAGTTTCTGCAAACTGAAGTAGTGCTGTATATTCTATTAAAGCATCTTTATCAACATGTTGGTACTGTGTTTTATCTAAAAAAATAACAATTTATGATAAATGATTAAAATAATAAAATTTCTTAATTTAATATTTTTTATCTTTACCTTTAGAAAATTCATTTGAATCAGCTTTTTTATTTTCATCCAACTGCATATTTTCAGGTACTGGAATTTGTGATTTTGAAGATATTTCAGAAACAGTAGCTTCTTGAAAAACATTTGTACCTGTGTTTTCTGGAACTTTAGAAATAGCAACTGCAGACTCAGATATTGAGATTTCAGGCTTAACTTCAAAAATTCTAGAGTTTTTTGTTGTTTGATCTGATGATGTCAATGACGATAATTTATTACTTTGGGGAAAAGAAACAAATTCTAAAGGAGGAGATTGACTAACTACTGCATTACAATTCGCATGATCCATTGAAATCTGAGGAACAACATCCATTGCAGCATTCTGAGTAATTGTAATATCTGTTTCGGAAGACTGAGAAACTACATTATCTACCTCAGAACATTCAATCACAGAAGAATTATTATTCATATCATTTTCATTTGAATTTCCTAAAAAAAAAAAAAATATATATATTTTAATCTAAGTACTTTAACTATTTAAAATTAAATTTAGAGCATTTCTATATTTATCTATAAATATTTCTTCAAAAAATATACTTAAGATATTTGGTTTAATTTGGAATTGAAAATTTAATTATATTCTCTTATATTTCAAAAATATCAATCAAACAAAAGCATTTCAACATAATACAATATAAACTAATTTATAAAATTTAATAAAGTTATAAAATAAGCTCAAACTTTCTAAATAAAGCAAAACCTTGCATGGAGTGAAATGCAACCAGTGATGCTGCTTGTTCCATCATGCCTTCTATATTAACAATCAAGGTATGATGTTTTGAGTGAGTGCATGCACATAGTGTCCATTGGATTTCTGACAAAGTGAAAATGAAAGATCTCAAAATATGTGTTTCTGTGAAATTTTGCTTCAACTCACTAAAAACTTTTCAGAGACATTTCAAGTTCTTAATCAAGTATATAGGGTGGACTCTGTGAGCAGAACCAAGTGCTACAAATAGTTCAAACATTTCAAATCAGGAAGAATGGACAATATCATTATATACAGAAGCTTCTCAGAATATTGAAAAGAAATAACAAGTAACTAGAGATTTCACAAGAGATTTATTTAAATTATAGTAATTTAACAAAAACCTATGCACTTAAAATTTAAAACAATAAACAACAACTTTACCAGAAAACTGGAACTGTACATGTAGAGAATCACACCTAAATGCAAAATTTCCAGCAAAGAAACATTCAAATTTAATATTTGAATGTTTTCAGCCCTACTTTATCAGTCCTCTTCGGGAAACGTAAAACAAAAAATTAGAATGCAGTTACATTCTATATATAGAACAATTTTTTCGTTTTACATTTCCTGAAGAGGGCCGATAAAGTAGTAGCCAAAAACGTTCGAATATTGAATTTGAGTGTTTCTTTGCTGGAAATTTTGCATTTAGGTGTGATTCTCTATTTGAAATTTAGAACATTAACTATCTCCAGATCTGTACTATATATAAAAGATGAAGGAATTTAATCAATCACCATCCAATTTATTTCTGTTCCTTAATATTTTTGAGATTAAATCAGACAAATATGTTAAAATAAAAAATAAATTTATATATTTCAGGTATAAAATGCTTACTTTCACGTAGTAAATTGTTTAAATTTTTCACCAAAAAACTACACAAGTCACTGTTTGAACTGAACTGGAACAATGACTTGTGTACGTTAAGAAGCTGAAATTTTCCTAAAACAGGACAAAAACATTCCTTCAAGAAAAATTTAAACAATTGGCTACCTGAAAGTAAGCATTTTATACCTGAAATAATAATATGGAGCCAGAAACATAGGATGTAATTGTAGTGATATCGGACCTTCTCGTCCTCCCTCACTTGCGGTTTGGTCGGAAAGGGTGCAATCCACCTACACGCGGTAATAAAGGGTTGTAAAAGGGGATAATAAATATAGACAAAGAACCATAAAAAGGAAGGGAGAGAAAGGCGGGAAGAGGGACGATGAGAGGAGTTCGGGACACAAGAGAGAGAGGAAGGACGAAGTGGTGGTCCCTGAGTGTAGATTAAAGTTATTTTGTGTGGATTATCTGACTGGTTTTTGATTTTGTGAGACGAACCGACGGGGTGGAATCTGCTGTTTCAGAACAGGTTCCCTACATTGGCGCAGCCGACAGGATAGTGGAGCCAGATCGACAAGATTCGATCCGTGGAAAGGGATTACGATCCAGAATAAGAAGAGGTAGGAAAATTTTGTACTTTTGGAAACGAAATTCACGGCGGGATGCTAAGTGTAAAGGGAGTCAGAAAAGAAGATCTACGGATTGTGGCGGAAGAGTTTTGTGGCACAATAGGCGATAATTTGAAGGTATCGGAGTTAAGGGAGCTTATCATAAAAAGTGACGATTTCGCTAGCAACCCGAATTTTGTATTGGAAATTTTAACCTCGACTGTGGCTGAAAGGAAACAGAAGGAAGAGCAAGAAGCGGAAAGGGAACGGACAGAAGCGGAAAGAGAACGCGAACGCCAGCATCAGTTGGAGTTAGCGCGAATTAATGCTAATATTCAAAGCAGAACAAGTAATGGTGATCCTAGCTTTGCGGACAGCCACCCGGGTAACGAGCCCGTAATAAGTATAGAGAAATTGATTAAAAGCGTGAAAACCCTAACGCTACCAGTCCCAACTAGGTCTGAGAATTGGAACCTATTTTTCTTATCCTTAGAGCGAGCATTCGAATCAAAGAATGTGCCGGAAGAGATGAAAGCGAAGATATTAATGAATATTCTGGGGGAAAAGGCCGCAAAAATCTTGATCTATATAACCGGAGACAAATTAAGGGATTATTTGAGTGTTAAAAAATTAGTGTTACAAGAGTATGAGCCGTCAGCCCAATGCTGTCTAGAAAATTTCCGAAGTGCTAGACGTAGGCCCGACGAGACCCACATGCAATTTATGTCTAGGCTAGCCGCCGCATGGGGATATTATTGTGAATTGAGGAAAGTGAAGAACCTGGAAGCCTTAAAGCAACTGATTGTTTCGGACAGATTATTCCAGACATTGGACGCCGACACGGCGGCTCACGTAAGCGTTCGTCAGGGGGATGGCTGGTTTAACCCTATTGACATGGCGAGAGAGTGTGATCTGTATTTTGAAAGCAAAGTGAGATCACTAACCGAGACATACGACGACTCGCAAAGATTGCGGCGCCTTTCAGAACGCCAGGGTGCTAGTCAGAAATATGTTCCCCCGCCACTGAGAGACGAGAGGCGGAAAAACGGACCTGACTATCGCCAGGACATAAGACGTAGAGAGTGCTATATCTGTAAATCAACAGAACACATTTCTAGGTCCTGCCCACAGAAGATAAGGGATACGCCCCTGAACGACAGTCGCACTCAACCCTCAACAGATTGGAGACGGAACGACGTCGCGATGGTGGCGAGTGTAAGGTCAGAACGCCTTGAGGAAAAAATGAGCAGCCATTTGAAGTCAGTCCCTAGTACTCAATCTTTACAATACATTACGGTCAACATAGGTGAACAAGATACCGAAGCTATTGTAGATTCGGGCACCCAAGTTCCAGTCTTGCGACCCGAAGATGTTACCAGCTCGAATGACAGAGACTGGGGAACTATAGTTTTGAGCTCAGCGTTTGGAGAAGAGATTAAGGCACGGACAGTAAAGGTCCCTATAGCTATTAAAGACCGTCGCAACCAAACTTTATTGTCCCCCGTAGTAGTCACGGTGGCACTGACCGAAAAACTGAAGGGCCCACCTCTCATGCCGCCAGGTATTCTCAAAATGTTGGAAGGACAAGCTGGAGTGTATAGACCTCCTCATCTTCGTAATCGTGTTAGTGGAACAGATAGTCGTGAACCAACTGATTGGGACCGAAACCGGTACTCAGATACGAGCGATCGATACATAGATCTTTACAATAAAACATTGTGTGAGAGGACCGATAGTTATAATGGAAAATATCCGAGCCGAAATGATCCTAGTAGTCGTAATTACAGTGACCATGACGATTTTAAACAGGTAGATAATCGAAAAGGCAGTCACAAACGAAAAGCAGATTTCGCTAATTTTAAGAGAAGAAATCTAAAGGTTCGCCCTGATAGCTACATGTCACACAGAAGAGATAGTGAACGTGACCGTAACTGGCGAGAACCCCATGCTCCAAAAGATGTTCCATGGGACCGCTGGCGCGACGGCATGCACGGAAGTAAAAGTGTCTGGAATCACCAAAAAGGTAGTAGACGTTCTGAGTACGATGACAATCGGAGCAGGCAAGGTGAACAAAAGACCAACCATCAAGGGAAATATTTAAGGGGTCAAGGTAGGGAGTATGGCTCCAGCGGCCTCTGATCTCGTGATTATCGTCCGTTCGGCCGTAATCGAAGAAGCACAAATCGCATCGCAGGGTCAAGTAAATATTCATCTTCTGCTGTTGATTGCAAAAAAAAGAATTATGATCTTCAATGTAAAGGTGACTGTGGAATAATTTACGATACTTCCAGTTCCACAACGTGTTGGGGACATTAAAAGTGACGTTTGTTTCAACGTGTAGTGACAAGAACTATGAACATAATTTGTGTAAAAAGGAAAGTTGTGATATGCTGTGTATCGTCTACATCAACCTTTTGTATTATCTAGAAAATAAGTTTTGTTGTAACCTCATTTTTCGGAAGTTTAGTTCAGATTCGTGTTTGGGTTAACACCCTAACACTTATCTTGCAACAAGGGTGTAGTGATATCGGACCTTCTCGTCCTCCCTCACTTGCGGTTTGGTCGGAAAGGGTGCAATCCACCTACACGCGGTAATAAAGGGTTGTAAAAGGGGATAATAAATATAGACAAAAAACCATAAAAAGGAAGGGAGAAACAGGCAAGAAGAGGGACGATGAGAGGAGTTCAAAACACAAGAGAGAGAGGAAGGACGAAGTGGTGGTCCCTGAGTGTAGATTAAAGTTATTTTGTGTGGATTATCTGACTGGTTTTTGATTTTGTGAGACGAACCGACGGGGTGGAATCCGCTGTTTCAGAACGGGTTCCCTACAGTAATATTTGTCAAATTGATATACAGTCGATTCTGCTTAATAGCACGGCATTGAAGCTTTTAGGAGCTACAAAATGGCGGGGTGCTTACGTTATAGGATTTGATTCTGTTCTCGAATGTTTTGTCCCAATATGCAGCATATTCTAGTAACCAAACAGGCTAACCGAAACGACTGTATACAATTTCAACACTCTCGATAAAGTAGAATCATTTTGAAACATTTATTAGTATAATCTTACCTAAATCAGTAAAATATTTAAGCATTCTTCTACATTCTTCTAAATGGCACGTAGCAGCTTCCAGATACATGTCTGGGTCATCACTAATCAAGTAAGAGTCCATTTGAGTAACTATAGCTTTCAAATGATATATTAAATTTATCGCATCGTTTGGTTGATTCTTGCAATTCAATTTATTATATTTTTCAAGTATTTCACTTGCAATAAACTTTAACTTGAGATAAATCATATTTAAATTCTCCAACATTTTGAGTTTCCTACAAGAAATCATAATTCAAAAAATTAATATTTCATAATTAATATAAGTAAATTTTCATTAATTCATTCATATATATTTATATTAATAAAAAATTATTCAAGTAATGTATATCAAGTGCTTTTAATACATTTTTATGAACAAAAAATTTATTATAATCAGGGACACACTAATTATCAAGACTGATGAATTATAAATTCTAGATTCCAGATATTTTTGATAGATACAAACATCTCTAAACCTGATGTCATTAATCAAAGCCAAATGATTGCCATAAAATCTAATTATTAACAGGAGTGAAAAAATAGCCTGATACATTATGGCAAGTGTTTGGCTTAGATATTTTTAATA